>NC_056737.1:671244387-671506887 GCF_019279795.1 Protopterus annectens
CTTGGCTATTGCCAGCTATTCTCTTACGGGTGATGTCACCCGCCTAGAAGTATGCCTCTGACAGCGCTGGTCTCAGTAAACTCGGTAGTGCATTCTGTAAATGCTTCATGCTGTAGTGAGTTCATGTAGGTAGGCGTAGGTTCGACTCTCTGCCCCTCTGTGTGTGTGTGTGTGTGTGTGTGTGTGTGTGTGTGTGTTTCCAGCAGCCTCTGCAGATGAACAAGCTTTTAGATGCTTCGCAACACATACCTTGGCTATTGCCAGCTATTCTCTTACGGGTGATGTCATCCACCTAGAAGTATGCCTGTGACAGCGCTGTGCTCAGTAAACTCGGTAGTGCGTTCTGTAAATGCTTCATGCTGTAGTGAGTTCATGTAAGTAGGCGTAGGTTCGACTCTCGGCCCCTCTGTGTGTGTGTGTGTTTCCAGCAGCCTCTGCAGATGAACAAGCTTTTAGATGCTTCGCAACACATACCTTGGCTATTGCCAGCTATTCTCTTACGGGTGATGTCATCCGCCTAGAAGTATGCCTGTGACAGCGCTGTGCTCAGTAAACTCGGTAGCGCGTTCTGTAAATGCTTCATGCTGTAGTGAGTTCATGTAAGTAGGCGTAGGTTCGACTCACGGCCCCTCTGTGTGTGTGTGTGTGTGTGTGTGTGTGTGTGTTTCCAGCAGCCTCTGCAGATGAACAAGCTTTTATATGCTTCGCAACACATACCTTGGCTATTGCCAGCTATTCCCTTACGGGTGATGTCATCCGCCTAGAAGTATGCCTCTGACAGCGCTGTGCTCAGTAAACTCGGTAGCGCGTTCTGTAAATGCTTTATGCTGTAGTGAGTTCATGTAAGTAGGCGTAGGTTCGACTCTCAGCCCCTCTGTGTGTGTGTGTGTGTGTGTGTGTGTGTTTCCAGCAGCCTCTGCAGATGAGCAAGCTTTTAGACGCTTCACAACACATACCTTGGCTATTGCCAGCTATTCTCTTACGGGTGATGTCATCCGCCTAGAAGTATGCCTGTGACAGCGCTGTGCTCAGTAAACTCGGTAGCGCGTTCTGTAAATGCTTCATGCTGTAGTGAGTTCATGTAAGTAGGCGTAGGTTCGACTCTCGGCCCCTCTGTGTGTGTGTGTGTTTCCAGCAGCCTCTGCAGATGAACAAGCTTTTAGACGCTTTGCAACACATACCTTGGCTATTGCCAGCTATTCTCTTATGGGTGATGTCATCCGCCTAGAAGTATGCCTCTGACAGTGCTGTGCTCAGTAAACTCGGTAGCACGCTCTGTAAATGCTTCATGCTGTAGTGAGTTCATGTAGGTAGGTGTAGGTTCGACTCTCGGCTCCTCTGTGTGTGTGTGTGTGTGTGTGTGTGTGTGTGTGTTTCCAGCAGCCTCTGCAGATGAACAAGCTTTTAGACGCTTCGCAACACAAACCTTGGCTATCAGCGGCCATTCCTTTACGGATGTTGTCACCCACCTGTACATGTGCCTCTGATGGTGGTGTGCTCGGTGGTCCACGTAGCGCATTCCATACCTGTGTCGTACGTTTGTGCGTTTGGGTATGTGGGGGTGTGGTCAATCACCATGCCTGCCACATGTGTGTGTGTGTCCATGCTCCCAGCTGCATGGGTTCATACGGTATTGCCTTGTGGTTTACACAGAACACTCATATCCTGCCACCATCCCTGTGTTTGTGGATGGTGGTACGCAGCTCGTGTACTGCTTGTGTGCCTGTTGTGGTGCGACCGTAGCATGTTCTCCACGTGCACCATGCTATGGTGTGGTGGGGTGATGCTGTGTACATTACACTCCCGGGCCTGCCACATGTGTCCGTCTGTATCTCTGTCATTGTATATCTACGTACCTATGTTGTGCCCGTACTGCTGCTCTAGCATGGACGGCTGTCTTTCCCATGTATCGCATATTTGCACGGCTGACACATATAACTGTGGTACGTTGCATATCCACTCATTGTCCATGCACTGTCGGTATTCCAGAACACCGTAATGACATCTGCTGGATATCGTGGCAGACAGCTACCCTTGCTGACCTGACAGTGTACCTGTACACGCCATACACCTTGTGTGTACTTGCCTAGTTATGGTGTGTGTATGTCTACCTGTGCTGTATGCATGGCCGTGTGTGTGTCCCGCTACAGCCATCTGTGCAGGTGTCGCCACTATGAGTAATCCTTGTGGACCGCTGTTTCATTTGCACGTCTGCACATACCTGCAGACTGTACTACCCTCCCACGCAGCGGACTTAGATCGACTGCTGCCCTAGGCTGTAGGGCTCCATGGCGCCCACCACCACAGCACATGGTGCCCCCATCTTGGTATACCTACATGACACACCTACTAGACAGGTGGCCCTACTAATGCGGTGCCCTGGGCAGCCGCAGGATTGCCGTATGCCTACGGCCGGATATGGGCACATCACAAGGCATACGTCTACATTCGGTGTTTTACGACGTCCAGGTTATAATACCAGAGGGGGGACCTCATCAGCTATGCTATAGAATGCGGATCTAGTTGGATTAGTAGGTGGAGGGTTGGCCACACACCAGGGCTGACCGATGGAACACTGATGAGGCCTCTTTTGAGAGGCAGGTGGAGCAAGCCCCCATAATGGGAATGTAGTTTAGGTACAGATGTAGGGTTAGCACACATTTGTCCACTCTTTCAGTTCTGTACCGCTGTATTACAGTGATATGCTATGCATATCTTCCATATACATTGTTAAATCTTTGATTGATGAGTATTCGGCATAGTACAATATCATATGATACATGTGTTAATAGGATGCCTTCTGAGATGTTAACATATGTGTGTGTGGTTAACATTGCGTCTGTGCTTTCTATGCTGTGGTTCCATGTTCATTGTTTGCACAGAAAGTAACACATGGAAGTGTAAGGGGGGATATATAAAGCCTGGATGCCTCTATGTTATGTGTAAGTCTCACGGAGCCTACGGGTGATAGCACTTACATGTCTATGGAGTAACCTTTGGATACCACATGTGACCTGTCATGGACGACATGTCTACGTTGACTGTTTCATCTACCTATGTGTGTCTTGGTTTGTGTGCCATAAGGTGCCAGCGGGTCTTTGATGTTGATTAGGTGTATTTCATGGTCAATTGACATTAATCCTATTAATTCACTGAAGGATGTTCTTCATTGGTGGGAACGCCATAGTTTGACCATCGTATGGCTTTCCTAGTTGACGCTGATATTGTGCCATTGGTATGTGTTCCACAGGTCACCCATTTGTTCCGTGGTATGGGAGCGTGTGATCCCCATTTCGGTGCTGGCAGATTGAGTGCTGTGTACGCCGGTATTTGCACAGCGGTCTGGCTTTGTATGGGGAGTGTCTACTGTTGTCCCTATCTGTATTTCCTGAGTTATGCCTCACTGCAGCTGTGTGGTTACACCAGGTTCGCGGTTATGGGTGCCATCTTGGTCCTACGCTTGTCCATCCCTAGCGATTGTCTACTGGACACTGGTATGGAGCAGTACACATTTCACACCTGCATTTAGCATTAGCCGGTGGATGCTTTGCACTATCAGTGGGGAGTAAGGCACGTGCTACTCCCACATCCCTCCCACGGTGCGGGACAACGTATTATCTGCCAAACAACACCGAGCCCCGTTTCTGCATACCCAGGATCCCATGGCTGCAACCCTCGACAGTACCCATTACACATCCGGCATGTGTGCGGGAATGGGATGTAGACGCACCTCTATGGACTCTACACTCTGGGAATATCTGTACATATGTCCTGCATTCCGTGGACAGTTGTCGTCAACCCTGAACACGCTGGGGGTGCATATGTCTGGCTGTACCATAGTCACGGCTGTCAGTTCTTTTGGGTCTCTTGATCGTAGCTGGTTGACATTGCGTACGGATGAATCTCTGGGGTCCTACTATGAACACCATTGTGCATATGTACAGTGTAGACCTTGTTGGACTGTGTCCATCTGGCTAGTGGGTTTGACTGCTGCTGTATGTTCCCCAATCGCGGATGTCTGCTTGCTACCCATATTATGTAGTGCTACGTTGACCAGGGTATTCTAAACTGAAACCGGATGGTGTAGATCCAATGATGCAGGCTAGGAGATGCTTTAAGTAATCCTCAAATGTCCCATTAGGATATGTCCGCCACTGTATTGTCAAACTGACACAACCAAAACATGTAGATCCTATTAATTCATTGACGGATGTTCTTTATAAGCGTGAACGCCATAGTTTCAGGATCCTATGACTTTCCTACTTGACGTTGTTGGTGTGCCATTAGTATGTGTTCCTTAGGTCGCCCATTTGTTCCGGTATGGAAGCGAGTGATCCCCATTCTCTTTCTGGCAGATTGAGTGCTGTGTACGCCGGTATTCACACGGCGGTCTGACTTTGTATGTGGAGTCTCTACTGTAGTCCCTATCTGTATTCCCTGGGTTTTGCCTTACTACAGCTGTGTGAGTCCACCAGGTTTGCAGTTATGGGTGCCATCTTGGCCGTACGTTTGTCCATCCATGGGAACTGCCTAATGGACACTGGTATAGGGCTGTACACATTTCACAGCTGTATTTAGCATTCTCCGGTGGATGATTTGCATTATTAGTGCGGAGTAACGCATATGCCATACCCACATCCCTCACACGGGGCGGGACAACGGATCATCTGCCAATCAACACCGACACCCATTTTTGCATACCCACGATCCCATGGCTGCAACCCTCGACAGTACCCGTTGCACATCCTCCATGTGTGCGGGAATGGGATGTGGACGACTTATATGGACTGGACAATCTGGGGATTTCTGTGCATATTACCTGCATTTCATGGACAGTTGTCATCAACCTTGAACACGCTGGTGGTGCATATATGTAGCTGTGCCGTAGTCACGGCTGTCGCTTCATCTGGGTCTCCCTATCGCAGCAGGTTGACAGTGGGTGCGGCTAAATTTGTGGGTCCTACAATGGACACCAATGTGCATATGTAAAGTGTAGAACTTATTGGACTGTGTCCATCTGGCCAGTGGGTTTGACTGCTGCTGTATGTTCAGCAATCACGGATGTCTGTTTGAGTACCCATATTATGTAGTGCTACGTAAACCGGGCTTTCCACCACTGAACCCAAATGGTGTAATTCCAATGATGCAGGCTAACAATTGCTTTAACTAATCCGCAGATATCCCATTGGGACATTCCCGCCTCTGTATTGTCAAATTAACACGAACAAAACATGTAGATCCTATTACTTCCTTGAAGGATGTTCTTTATATGTGTGTACGCCATAGCTTAAACATCCTATAACCTTTCTAGTTGATGTTGTTGGTGTGCCATTAGTATGTGTTCCGCAGGTCGCCCATTTGTTCCGCGGTATGGAAGCGAGTGATCACCATTCTCTTGCTGGCAGATTGAGTGCTGTGTACGCTGGTACGGTCTGACTTTGTATGTGGAGTCTCTACTGTAGTCCCTATCTGTATTCCCTGTGTTTTGCCTTACTACAGCTGTGTGATTCCACCAGGTTTGCAGTTATGGGTGCCATCCTGGCCGTACGTTTGTCCATCCATGGGAACTGCGTAATGGACACTGGTATAGGGCTGTACACATTTCACAGCTGCATTTAGCATTCTCCGGTGGATGATTTGCATTATTAGTGCGGAGTAACGCATATGCCATACCCACATCCCTCACACGGGGCGGGACAACGGATCATCTGCCAATCAACTCCGACACCCATTTCTGCATACCCACGATCCCATGGCTGCAACTCTCGACAGTACCCATTGCAAATCCTCCATGTGTGCGGGAATGGGATGTGGATGCACATCTATGGACTCGACTATCTGGGGATTTCTGTGCATATGTCCTGCATTTCATGGACAGTTGTCATCAACCTTGAACAGGCTGGTGGTGCATATATGTAGCTGTGCCGTAGTCATGGCTGTCACTTCATCTGGGTCTCCCGATCGCAGCCGGTTGACATTGCGTACGGATAAATTTTTGGGTCCTACAATGGACACAAATGTGCATATGTAAAATGTAGAACATGTTGGACTGTGTCCATCTGGCCAGTGGTTGTGACCGCTGCTGTATGTTCCCCAATCGCGGATGTGTGTTTGACTACACATATTATGTTGTGCTATGAAACCCATGTTCTACTACGATTAACCCAAATGGTATTAATGTAATGCTGCAGGTTGGCAACTGCTTTAAGTAATCCTCAGAAGGCCCAGTAGGACGTATACGCCACTGTATTGTCAATATAACACAGCCAGAACATGTGGACCCTATTGATTCATTGAAGGATGTTCTTTATAAGCGGGAACGCCAGTGTTTAAACATCCTATGACCTTCCTAGTTGACGTTGTTGGTGTGCCATTGGTATGTGTTCCACTGGTCGCCCATTTGTTCCGCAGTATGGCAGCGAGTAATCCCCATGTTGTTGCTGGCAGATTGAGTGCTGTGTACGCCAGTATTCGCATGGCGGTCTGGATTTCTATGGGGAGTGTCTACTGTAGTTGCCATCTGCATTTCCTGTGTTATGCCTTACTGCAGCTGTGTAATTCCACCGGGCTTGCAGGTATGGGTGCCATCCTGGTCGTAGGCTTGTCCATCCATGGGGATTGCCTACTGGACACTGTTATGGCCTGTACATTCACACAACACATTCCACACCTGCATTTAGCATTATCCGGTGGATGCTTTGCATTATTAGTGGGGAGTAGGTCATGTGCTACACCCACATCCCTCCCACGAGGCGGGACAACGGATTATCTGCCATACAACACCAAGCCCCATTTTTGCATACCCATGATCCCATGGCTGCAACCCTCAACGGTACACATTACACATCCTTCATGTGTACGGGACTGGGATGTGGACGCACTTCTATGGACTCGACAATCTGGGGATTTCTGTTCATATGTCCTGCATTTCATGGACACTTGTCATCAACCTTAAACACGCTGGTGGTGCATATGTCTAGCTGTGCCATAGTCACGGCTGTCACTTCTTCTAGGTCGATCGCAGCTGGTTGATATTGCGAACGGATCAATTTTTGGAGTCCTACAATGGACACCGATATGCATATGTAAAGTGTAGAACTTGTTGGACTGTCACCATCTGGCCAGTGGTTTTGACTGCTGCTGTATGTTCCCCAATCGCGGATGTCTGTTTGACTACCCATATCATGTATTACTTGGCCTATCTATATCGATGTGCCAGTAGGCGGAAATACAGCAAACCTTGAGTCCTGGTCATCCTCATAAAAGACATTATTGAACATAAACCAGCCAAAACAGACAATGACAAAAATGATACACACCACAGTCAAAAGATACTGAGCTCTTTCACCCACTAACATGGGGCATCGTCGGAGTACGAAATACATTACATAGTCGTCCCTTATATACTCCCTTCAGAGTCGGTTTAAAGTCAATTAATCAATCAACTTGCTCATAGTTAAGTGGACAGTGCTCCAAGTCTTGATGATAAAGTGACATATACAAACCAGTGTTGCATACATTACTTAATGGAAACAATAATACAACAACAATGTGTTAATATAAATACAATATTGGTCAATACAATCAGTATATTGAAACATAGTTGATAATTGTTGTGAGTAAACCTTAGAATGTAGTGTGTTGATAATGATATTGTATATCAATGTGTATAATTGTTGCATTAAGATTCCAAAGCATGGAATTAATGAGTACAATTAAAGCATATTTTGTATAAATATGAATGTAAATAAGAGTCACAATGTTAAATATGAATATGACTGTATTATAACTATATCAGTATGAAATGGAATAAACTGTAGTTGTTTACGTCTTGTTTTCAAGTGACAAATCTATGTCCATGCGTCATATCTACGGGCCGTCGAACTGCTGTGTGTAGATATATACATGTGAACCCCTCGTTTCATACCTTTCTTTGTTACTGTCTGTGGATTACCTGTGTACACATCAATTACCATGCCATACCTTTCCACTGTACAGGTTCTGGCATGGTGTACGGCTGGTTGGCCCTTAATCTTGCTGTGTGTTACATTGACCTGTGTCTATCTGGCAATTCGCTGGCGTGTCATGTGTGACCTTCTTGCTTCTTTAGGGACCTGATCCCATAATTGTGACGTGCTTCCACTGGCCATATATTTCTCTGTCATCTGGGATCTGTGTGTAACCAGTCCTTTCAGGACACTTTCTATTGTTGTTCTTTTTTGGTTACATATATGAGTACTTTGGTATGTTGTGCTATTATTGTGTGTGGAGCATTTCTCCACGGGCCTCTGCTGACACTGGACATATATCCAGCTAGCCTAGCCCGGTCAACAAGTGTGAGCCAACTGAACACAATTCGTACGGGGGCACCTTCTGACAAGTGGGTCGGGTTACAGATGCATAACCGTCATCGATCCATACTACTAACGCACACGTTATTCTATCCACATTCTATGTTTGTCTTATCACATAGCGTGTGTTTCTCACTATTTCTAACGGTACTTTACATGGCATTGCCCGATTCCATACTTTCAGAGGCTGACAGTTTTGAGACATGTATGATTGACGTGGAGGACACAGCCTTAACTTTCCCTGCTTTGAGTGGATCACACACGCACACGCGCACTTGCATTTCCTAATTGTGGGTTACGTGCAGGCGCACATGCATATCCGTATTCTGTTTACATATGTTTACTGGGTCTGTGTGGTTACGTGGTCTGTGTTAGTTGTGACTGTTCTGGTAACATATCTCTGATCCAGTTGACGGACGTGTGCGGAACGCACTTTCACCTTTAAACATGTAACAGTCTTTGCGGCATGGACGCATTACGTGCACGTTCACATTTATATGTTCTATAGTCGTAATTCAAACGGGACTGCATTCACGTTTGCCGGTTACTGTGACCACTACACGTTAGCTGTTCGGTCTCATTTATATGCATACCCATGGTACTTAGCTAAATTTACATATCCCCCCACCCCCACCCCCCCGCACTCACGTACGTCACAGGCATCCATTCTCCTGCTGGGAAAGGTGCGGTACTACATGTTAAACATTCCTTATTCCCTCCCCCTCATGGCCCAGGATGCATATGTCGTGACCGCAGGGATATTCAGATCACAGGGGCTTATATCCCCTATGCATACAGGCCTTCGATTGTCAGGGTGTTCCTGTGGTGCTTTGGGTTTGGTCTTGTCCGCCTAGTGTACGGAACTGCCCTGACCGTGTACGAATGTCAGATGAGTCACATGGGCACAGTTTGTCCATGTCTATGATACCATATCCCCCCCCCATTATTCCTAACCGTGTGCGCTGATTGGCCGGCGTACCCGTTGTAGATCTTGTTATAGTAATTGCACACGGTCTGGTCGAACTGACCTATTTCCATTACTAACCCTCGGTATTTATAACTTGTCTCACTATATTACATGGGTTTAACATTGCGTGACGGCTTTCACTGAGCCACGGACATGTCCGTTGCTTAGTTTGGGCCAGTCCCGCTCTGCTACACACATTTAACATGGTGGAACAGGTTGAACAGCTCAGCAACGGGGACATCGGGCTCTCCGTCGCTGTTTAGTATTGAATCGCTATGTTGACTTTGTTTCACAGAGCGAGACAGTGTCGACATTGGTAATGGACATCTCGCGCAGTATGTCCGCACCGCCGCGGGTGCCATATGTCTGCGTTTGGGCGGCGGACAGGCATTATGCTGTGCCATTATGTCTGGGAATATATGGTTTCTTTCCATAGATGATATGGCATACTAGCAATGACCCGCATCTGGGTGTGGGTACTGCTGTATTTACCCACGGCAAGAGTGGCCTTAGGTCAAGTGGTGCCCTAGGCAAAGGGACTCCATGGTGCCCCCGCCACATCACCCGCTACCCCCATCCTGGTCTACCTACACCAAATAAAGGCTGGAAAGGTGCCCCTAGTAGAGCGGCGCCCTAGGTGGCTGCCTAGTTGGCCTATGCCTAAGGCCGGCTATGTGTGGTCCCTCGGGCATCGGACTCGGGAACGCACCACGTCTGCCGTGGGTATATCTAGCATTACCCACATCCGGGCGTGGTTTATTGCTATGATGTTCCATGTGTACGGACACGTGTGTTTGGACAACGTACAATAGCTTCTGCTATTGGCATACAATGCTGTGGGTGGTGCCGGTTACCATACATATGCCTTTCTCAAAAGCCGACTTCACACTTCTAAACACTAGTGTGGTCTCCTTTAAGGCCCCTGAGCCAGTGATTAACATTACTCAAACCGCTGAATCACTTACATATGCCTTCTACCAGCACCTACAGGACTGCAGGGATCAGGCAATCCCATACAAAACTGAGACTCTTTGTACCAAAGCCAAGCATCCGGTCTGGTGGACCCCAGCCATGAACAAGCTGTACAACAAAAGGAGGTAGCTACTACAAGATAGAGCAGAATACTTGTAAGGTAAGACACCCTTGCTCATTATATGTGAAGAACTACAAGCTCTCATGAAATCATCCAGGGCAAATTCGACAGAGAAATCACCAAGGACTCGACAGACAATCATAAGGCCTTCTTTAGCTATGTTGGACACCTGTGAAGACACTCCCAGATATGCTCAGACTGGGTTCAGAATGATGTGAAGATTACTGAACCTACACACATTGCCAACATACTGGCTGACAGGTTCGGTGAAGACTTCTCCCCCCCCCCCCCCACATGGAGAGATATCTATACCAGAGGATTGTAGATCCCGGAACATCTGTAACGCACAGGTGGGAAATGCTCTCTCCAAGGCAGTAAACACAGCATCCATGGGACCAGATGGTGTCCCAGATGTGTACTCCATGAACTCAATGAGGAATTAAACCCACAGTTAGGACAGCTGTTTAATCTTAGCCTCACCTCAGGATACGTACCCAAGTAGTGGCGCAAGGCGACTGTAGTCCCACTTCACAAGGGCGGTGCCTCCACTGACCCTGGTAATTACCGTCCCATTAGCTTGACAAGCCTTATCTGCAAAGCCATGGAGAAGGATCATAATGGAACTCATAGATAAAGACATATGGGACTTGCATACTTTGGATCCAACCCAGTTTGGCTTGGTCAAAGGCAGATCATGCCTTTTAAACTTGGTTGACTTTTTAGGATCAGTCACCAAGGCCATTGATGAGGGTAATGCAGTCCATACAGCCTACCTCGGCCTGGCAAAGGCCTTCGACACAATACCCCCCTCAGGTATCATTGATAAACTCATCAGCTTGAATGTAAATACATACATCGCCAGATGGGTTGCAAACTGGCTAAGTGATAGAACCCACACGGTCATAGTTGCTGGCTCCATGTCATACTCACAGACGGTCACAGGTGGTGTCCCACGGGGCTCAGTCCTGGGTCCACTCTTTTTCGGCATCTACATTTCCAAAGTACAAGCAAACACAGGGGGGTTATGGCTGACAATGTTTGCAGATGACTGCAAACTGGGTGCCATAGTTGGACACACATCTGACACAGATATCCTTCAGAAGGGCCTCACAGATATGGATAACTGGTGCCAGAGACATGGCCTACAGCTAACTGCCGGGTAATGCATAGTCATACCCTTCGGGAAGAACAAGGTTACCCCTAGCTACCATATAGGTGGCAATCCACTGAGCACAGAGGGAGTTACCAGGGATCTGGGGACCCGGGTTGTCGGTAACCGTTCGTTCGACACGCACGTTGATAACGTAGTTAGGTAGACCTTCTACATTGCCCACCTGATCATGACAGGATTCACATCTAGATCAGGGGAGGTCATCGTCCCCTTGTACTCATCACTCATTAGACCTATGATTGAGTACAATGCCCCGTTCGGAATGTATCTGACCCGACACCTGCAGCAGCTGGAAAGGCCCCAACAGTTCATCAACGGATGCAGGGTCTCAGGAATATGTATTATGCTGACCGACTGAAAGGACTCCAGCTCTATTCAGTCGTATACCACTTGCTCAGAGGTGACCTGTGCCTGGCATACAAGGCCATGTCAAACCCAGATTTGATGACTATGCTTCACCTAAAGAATCTAGATCCCTCAGAACCACAAGGGCAGGTGACGTAAACCTTGACACTGTCAGTAATAGAACGTGCTGGAGGGACAGATTCATCACCCAGACACTCACTATGCTGTGGAACAACTTCCCAGTACATGTGAGGCAGAGCACCTTGCTGGCCTTGTTCAAGGGGAATCTTGGCCAATGGATGGGAGATTGCAGATATACCCCAGGGATTACTTCCGTGTCACTGCTTGACTGAGGTACAGCAATATGATAGGCATAGTTTTCTTCAAACTGAAGGGGTGGCAAAGGCAACATAGCTATGGGCTACGCTTATAGATGCCCTTGGGCAGATAGCCTACTATGAACCTATGAAACTATGAACCTATGTTCATAGTTTGTCCCATTCACACTTGTCTATCCCCTGTCCTCATTCGTATGTGGATATTTCTGTGGCACATGATTGAACTATGTATTACCAGCAGGTATGCTGTGTACAGTGCACATATGTCACGGTTGATTACAGTGTATCTGTGTACCTACCTCTGTGATACTGAGGACTACCACACATTCTTCACAGCATTACATGCATATGTCCATTCTATTATTCTTTGGCCTATGGGGGGGTGTTAAGGCAACGGTTACACGTGTCCCTGTTTGTGCGCCCGTCATGGTGGTCTTTGACCAGCCTCCGTTGCGGACGTGGGATGGACGGTAGTGTTGCTGTGTGTTTGGCATGTGTTTTCATTGCCGGTACATCTGTGGGAGGTGTGGTTGGCACATGTTCCTCTTTGCAGGGAGCCCCATCCTGGGGTTTTGTGTCATGCATCTACACTTGGCACGTGCCATATGTCCTGTGCCATTCCCACAGTCGTGTATGCCTTCATGCATTACTACTGCGTGTTACTGGCTGTTTGTATGTGGTACACATGGCGATTGTGGTGGTTGGCTTGCCCTATTCCTATGCTATGACATACACATCTGTTACTTAAGTTGTTAAAATCAGACTGTAACACTCATTAGGCTTTTCAAAATGACAGTCAATAACACAGGAAGCTCAGTTTCACAACGTTTTAATAGTGTACACCAGGAGGCAAATAACCATGCAGTACAAGTATAGAGTTTTGTCTGACTCTATACAGGAAGCAGCTTTATGTGTATTGTGTTTACAATCAGCTTTTGCCCACCTTAATGACGTGGTCAGTCACAGGGCATTTACATCACTATAGTCCACAATATTCTATTCATACGACGGTGCTAAGGTAATGCTTATTAAATGTTTTCCCATGAGAATAGCACAGCCTTGCACGGCACCTGGTCAATTAGAATGTCCTTCTGTAAATGTTGCTCTGTCAGGGTTCCAAGCCTGTTCGGATACAATAGTCAGTTCATTTCCTACTAGGTTCCTTTGTCTCTCTGGTGAGCAGCTGTACTCTATCTTCGATAGAGCTCACAGGGCCATCCTCCTCAGTGGAAGGAAGAAAGATATACATGTACATACATTTATTATTCTCTAACCCAGTGGATAATTAATGCTGAAAGACATAAGCCTGCTGAACTGGTTACTGCCAGGGTCAGAGTTCAATCACACTGCAGCTGAGCTTCAGCCAATTACATGCAAGATCATTTCTACTGCCATATTGTAAAGTAGAATACAATGCATTATATACTATTTTGCTTCTAAACTGGCACTTCATATGTGTTTCTATATATATTTTTCTAACAACATCCATCCAGCCATATGCATGTTATTCCATCCTTTGCCTTGGCCGTGGGTGTTTGGCCGTCCGGCAACGCTACTCTCCACATGTGATGTCCCACCTTCCCCTTCTGTGCCTGTGGCACCCTGTTAGGACGTCCTGTTTGGTAGGCAGATGTTCCGCTATATGTGTTTGACATGTCTGCATAGCTAATCATTGGTACGGTGGTTGAACATCCCGACTTGTCCACATGTGTACAGTTATGTGCACCGTGGCGTGTGCAAGCCTATGGGGTTTGGGCGGGTCCATACCACATGCGGGATGTACACATTCTGCCGACACATTCACATGCAGCCATTTGCATATCTGTACCTGAGGTGGGTTGTTAACATGTGGGGTACATATTTGCCCGCATAGCACTGCCTAAGACAATACTTCTTACCACATTTCAGGTATGCCCATTGTGTGTAGGTGTGTAGCTGCGCAAGGCTGCTAGCTGGGTTGGGTGCACAGTCTTACATGGGTGGGGGTTACATGCTATAATGGGGCTATTGTGTACTACATTTGCATGCATGGGTTCTGCTTCTGGATATTACGCTTAGACATACGCCGTCCTGTGTATGCGACGAGCACGTTGCTGGGTGTGGTACATGTTGCTATGCACATGTTTGCCTGCGTTTAGGGTATCTTGGTTCCTTCTTGTTGTTATGTCGACACGGCTACCCGGCTGTGTACTCTCACTACTGCTGGTGACCATTACGGTTGCCACCTTTTCCAATGCCCACAGTGGGGCATCTTTTGTGGAAACATCGGATTTTGCAGGACAACACATACCCACAGCAAGGAGAGATGACAGAACTTCACTTTTTTGCCAAACTATACGCTTATTCTCATAGCATTTGGCTTGCTTATTCTGTTTCTCATGCCATGTATGTGTTTCAAATACAAAATATATGTTTTATGCTACTATTAAAGGTATATTGAGGGAATATTTTTGTCCGGAAATCTGTGGTCATTTGCCATTTTTCGATTTTTGGCGGGACACAACTGTCAAATGGGGACTGTCCATAGCAAAGTGGGACAGTTGGTAACCATGGTGACCATGCCCATGTCGCTACTCCTATGTCGGTGAGGCGCGCTGACATGCTGCGGTACACCTTCTCTGGGTATGCCCACTGACAGTGCATTGCGGGACGAACACGGTATTACGCGTATCCTTTGTTCCTTGGACGGGTACACTTAGGGCTTCGTGGGTTGTGTTTGCTTCTCCGTTTTGTTGGGATGGGTACTATGTTGCATACTCTGTGTGCGTTTCATTCTGCACGGGCCCTGGCTGGTGCCATTACTATTATGGGCGGCCTGTGGATATCAGCACTTTAGGTTGCTCATCGCCTGCCGGCTTAGCCATGCCTCCGGACGCATCCTACTTGGGCTCGCTCACGTAACCTACGCACGTGTCTGTGGTTGCGGCGCACACTCATTACTATGCATATGGCGCTACTACGCCGACTATTCACTGCACCGCCGGCGCAGGCCTTACACCGGCCTTGCGCCGAGCTTCATGAATCCCGGGGCATATCTTGTCAAAGTATGTGTATCTTTCCATACCACACAACCTTATTCTGGTCAGACCTGCAGCACAGCTGCAGCAGTGCTTTTCCTATATATTTTCAGTCCTCATTTAAATTCACTGTTATGGCAAGCTCACAACTCTGTTACAGGAATCACATGCTCCCTTATCTGAAGTTGCAGCTTTTGATTATAATGTCTCAGTGTTTCTAGTACTAGCAGCATTGACTTATAACCTGTTATTGTAATAAAAGACAACAAAATTTAACCATCAGATTGTGGTTAATGATTTCCATGTAACTGCTGAACTGTCTATCACAAAACAGCAATAAGTTGTCACGGAACCTTGCTTAGCACACTATAGCCATTTGTCTTATCAGACAACGCAGCAAATTACCCAAGTGGCTTTGCTAAAAAGCTTTTCCATCTTTATTACTAACAAAAGATGATATTGTGTGTTTGCCATAAATATGTATTATACAAACAGTAGTACTGAGGTCCCACAAAAATGACTTAGATAATAAATATACTACAACATAAAATTATTTTTAATTTAAGTTTTATCTGGCATAGCAGGAAAGTGCTGCCTAGATTTTTGCAGTACTTTGCGCACAGACTTATACTCTGGTTTATGTTTTTTTATTTTTATTTTTATTTATTATTTATTTATTTGGCATTTGTTGACTGGGAAAGTCCGACTGGGTCAGGAACCCATTTTCAGTGGAGGCCCGGGGAGAAAGCTCCACAAATTAGTACAATTAATAACATATATGGTAGAACATTTGACAAAGCAAAAGTACAATGGTCATTTGATTTGGATTAGAGAAATACAAAGAAAATATTTTGGCTTGAAATACAAAATAAAACATTTTTTTAGTATATTCATTTGAGAATTACAAAGAAATCATTTGACTAGTGTAGATAAGTTTATTTAATATACATGCAACTGAAATGGTTTGCAGAGTTACAAGGTAATAGGAGTTGCACTATTGTATCTAATAACTTTTCCTTTCAAGCTCTTAGCTAAGAAAGATGTTTACTAAAAATGATTTAATGGGCTGGTAATACTCATCAAGTAAAACTGCCTTCTTGCTATGATATGATTACAAATAAATGAAAAAGTCAATTCTAGGAGAATTTCCTTCATAAACAACTGGCCATATATATTTATTGCCTAAGTTTCAATATATTAAAGCAGGCATGAATAATGAAATGAACAGAAAGTCAAATTTATTAATTAAAATCCAGGACATTAAATATGAAAATGAAGTCACCTACAAAGTCAACATTAACACATGCTTAACCAGGAAATTATTTATGCAACTAAACTTGAATAAAAGCCACAGAACAACACTGTAGCCCAAAGTTATCATTAATAATCTGGTTAAATAAGAGGTACCACATCATTATAAATTTTATTTAAAGTACATACGTGTTATATATTATTCTGACAGCTACTAAGTAGGGCAGCACCAGCTCGAATGTCACACTGATGGGGGAAGGGATGTGAATTTAACACGTGTACCAATAACACGTTGTTTTACAGTGCAATAAACCACTCCCATGCCTGATAAAAAGTATATATATATTTAGAAATCTTGTGAGGAAATGATTACTCTATTTTTGTTTTACTTGGATCGCTTGTCTGTGTACTTAATAAAGGATTTTCGACTGGAAACAGACTGCCTGCCTTGCTTGGATCACTTTCGAATACTTAGTAATGCTGCACAATTATATATTTTCTGTTATTATTTTTTGTTTTGTTTTGACTTAAGACGAGTTTAAGTTCGCTACTTCTACTACTATTGTCTGATCTGATTAATATACAGTGAATAACTAGAAATATATGGACTGAAAATCTTCCACACAAAGAAGTTTCTTACACTGTTTTTTTTTTCTTTCTTCTTAACTTCCTGCGGAGATCTGAAGTAATGAAGAATAAGTAAATTAATTGTTAACCGCATGTGTCTTACAGAGAGGTGAACAACGTGATCTTTCCTTCTAGCTTTGCATTATATAAATATTTTATGAGAATTTTTTTGTTACACTCCATTTGGTTCCTTCATAGGTTCATAGGTATGTACTAGGCTATTTGCAAGCATTTCTTATTACACAATATTGGCATTTACAATATGTGCAGTCTATGTTTTTATGCCAACATTTATAGTGGCTACTTTTTCTTTTTAAATTTTACATATACTATATTCCTGGCTACTTGCTTTGCTAAGTTCTGTTTCATTTGTGAGTTTTTATGGCTTTTCTCTCCTAAGTGGTGTGTACATCCTATGTCTTACGTGGTAGGTATTGGCTTAGATAAACAGGAGAGAGTGAAAGAATGAGAGAGAGAGAGAGAGAAACAACACATGAAATAAAGAGGGGGAGGCATATAATATGAAAGCGAATTAAATAAAGAGAATTTGAGAGCGAGAAATAATATGAAAGTGACAGAGAAAGAATGACAAAAAGAGAATCTGACAGGGGGGCACACAGAGAGAGAAACTGAGTGTGAGAAAAGGAATATGAAAGTGAAGGAGAGAAGGAATAAAAGAAAACATGAGAGAGAGAGAGAGAGAATAACAGGGTCCATTCTGCATATGAGAGTATTTCATATGGTGTCTACAGTAGCAGTGCTCAGGATATATTTAAAAGGCGCCCCTGAATTCGTCTCATATGTTGGTCTGTTCCTCATAAAATAGGGGATCTTCTGGCAAAGCACTGATGATTGCAATTTCTAAATAATGTCAGACATTTGAAATTCAGACTTCATATCCTTCAGAAAATGGATGCTAATGTTGGCAACCTTTTAAATATAAAACAGCATTATGCAAAATCTGTTCTTGATTTTATCTAACCACAGTTGTTAAACAAGCAGTATGTAAAAATGTGGTGTGGTCAGACCTCTCAACTGTCCCTGATTTTCAGGGACGTCCATGATTTAGACTCAGATTTTAGGTTTGTCCCTCTTAAAACTGGTGACTGTTGGAGAAAAGGTGGTGAATTGCTCTTAATAAATAAGATAGTAATTAGAGTTATAGACTTCTTTTAGTTCAGAAAATCTATATTAATTCACATTCTCTTATTCTGCAAATGTTTTTCAAGTTTTCAGTACAAATATTTTAAAAATGTCCCTGATTGTCCCTGATTATTTGAGGATTTGTCCCTGATTCTGTTGAGATTTGTCCCTGATCGGTTGAGAGCTATGTGTGGTGTCTGATACTCAAAGGGGGTTTTAGGCACCAGTGAACCCTTCAGTCGCTGGGGGCCCCAACCACACCAAGTTATCTTAGTTTGATATTTTGATACATGTTTTTCAGACCAACAAAAGATAGTACAGCAATATTGTGTACTTAATAGGCAATAAATCTTAGGATGCAGAATCCTAAGGACCCAAGTTCTGACGCCTCTTCTTTTCCTTTAAAATTCAAAGACATCCCTGGTTGTAGTAACTGTGTTTTGTCAGGTAACAGGCTGCCTAACTTCATTTACATGTTTTACTACTGACATGGTATCCTTGTCATAGGTAAATCCTGCTGGTGGACATTATCTCCACAAAAACTAACATCATAGCTGGTTTCAGGCACTTGCAATGCACAAGGCTGCAAGGGTCCCTGGTCATTCTTGACTGTGTGGGAGGCCCACAAAAGCTGCTGCTGGTTGGGAGAAAAAAGAGATCATTCATTAGCAATTGCATGCTTTATCCTAAACAGGGTTGTGATACGACCATGTTAGGATAAAGCTGGTAAACTGTGTATGAACATGAGCAAGGTGAGTGTTAGAGATCAGTCACCCAGGACTGATCTCAGTGCTTACCCTGGATTTCAAGAAGAGCAGACACTCCCAATCTTCAGGGAAGGTATTATGTTTCATGACATTTTATAAATATTGGTAGCCATTATAACTCTCCACTACTTTGCTCAAGAAATCTGGGCAAAGTTAAAACTAATGGCAGAATAAACATTCCAAATCAGGAACACCTTTAAATACAGTTATAATTCCAAATCAGGAACACCTTTAAATACAAGTATAATTCATTTAAAATTTATTAGAATGGCATGTTTGCAACAACTTACATTTTTAGACAAAAAGTATGCAACTCTAATATCATACCTTATTGACTATCTGTACTCCTGAATGATTTACCAGAAAATCAAAAATTTTACAAGGCATAGGGCAAAAATATGATGCAAAATCAGGGACAGTGACAGCTGTGCATTACTACTGATGCCTGCTAGGCAGCAGTCACTGATCTGGTGTGGCACTACTAGTGTCACACAATGTATTGCAGTTTGCTGAAAGTGTAAGACTAGTTTTGCTATGACGTGTGTGTGTGTGTGTGTGTGTGTGTGTGTGTGTGTGTGTGTGTGTGTGTGTGTGTGTGTGTGTGTGTGTGTGTGTGATTTTTTTTTATTTGTGCAGATGCACAATAATATCAGGCATACACATAACTCTTCTGGGTCAGCTGGTTAACAAATTATTATCTTTCAAAGATAGGGCATAAAATACATCACAGAACATTCAGACCCTTGATGCTTCTATAAGGTGTGATGACCCACACACCCCAGACCATGTAAGTGCATTTTGACATGGGCTTAGTGGTTGTCCGTGCCTTAAGCCTCCTCCCATTTCAAAACCAGCCCCACTTAGATGTGCACACAGAAGGTTGTGTTGAGAGCTGGGAATGGCGTCATCATTGTTTGTTACTTTTGTCACAGCTCTCAGAGGTGTGCAAAGAAGGTTTTGATAGCTTAAGTAGGGGCTGTATCAAAGCAACAAAGTGGAACACATTACTATGATTTTTTTATGTAAGTCTTAATCACACATCAACTGCATATACAGGCAGTGCCTTTTGCGGGGTTAGGGATGAAGAGTGAGGAGGCATGCTATGTATATGTATGACAGCAACCACTTGAAATAAATGACTGTGGCCATTTGAATCTTTGCTTTCATTCCAGTCTAATACCTCAAATACCAAAGGGATGTACAGACGGTGAATGTCTTTTTTTTGTGGGGGGGGGGGGGTGAGCAGGCAGTATGTACAGAAAAGATGTAAATATTCTCTCAAACATTTATCTTGTTAGTTTATTATGAGCTACTATTTTCTCAGCTTTGAACATTAAGCCTTGGATACAACTTATATTTTATTTAAAGAAAAAAAATGATTGGAATTCTTTTTTCCCCATGCTTTTTGTTTAGACCACCACTGGATCAAAAGGTTGGGAAAATGCTCTAAAATGCACCTCAGGGCATCTATAACCCTATGGCTTGTGGGTGGCTGACTTAATGTATCATCATTGCAACTAAATGCCAGTCATTGTGAATGACTCTTTATGAAATGAGCCAACACAGTTTTGTACACAGGCCTGCCATAATGTAAATGCATTACAGCTACAGGTCAGTCTATACTTACTGCTCCTAACACTCTGCAGCATGAACTAAAAGGTTGCTTAGGAGGGGTGGTAATGAGAGGGTGATACTTAGACTGGAGGTATCTTAGGGGCCTCCAAAATGGCAACACTGATACTGCTGATACTTTGTCCTGAGTTGGACTTTGTAGGACTGATAACCTTGACACGTTTGTTATGGTGTATTGCTATGATTAAATGACAAAATGAGTGTGGACATCTGTGGGCTTATGCTATCATTTGGTGGCAAGGTAGCATGGGTGACCTGGGGGCTGGATAGCATGAGTGACTCAGAGGGGGTTAGCAGTACTAGACAGTAGAGTACAAACTGAAATATCCTGGCTACACCCTGCCTTCTGGATTTAATGTCCAAACAAAAAGCCCGCTCTGTGGTGTACAGGGATAAAACCTTAACTACACTACAGATAACCTGAGTTGAAATAGAGGTTTGGAACCCCGAAGGAGCTGGCTGTGGAGGATGGTAGGAAGCTGCCCCTCATGGACACCTTTTGCTCACCACAAGGGTGACACCCAGTGGGAGCACCAGGCATCTGATGCAGTTTGAGTCTGCAATATCCACACTGTACCCTGGCAGCTGAGGGGAAATTGGCATGTAAAGGCACACTTCTGCATTGGAGATAGAGCTGCTGAGGAAGAGTGGTGTGCTCCTGGGGGGAAGGGTAGACCATCCCCTCTGGAAAGCAAATGGGGCTTCTCCCAACCACTTGACTGTCATCAGGAAAAATAAATTCAATTGGGAATCCTAGGCAGGATACTCTGCCTAGCCTGGGAATGCCTGACTCCTGCATCCTCAGAACAAACGGGCTGATCTGGTGCCGATAATGGAGTAATCAAATAAGGTACTGGTGGGAGCAAAAAAAATGTTCCATCTGAAGGACAGCACATCATCCCCATCTCATATACTACACTGTGGTATCTGTGATAGAACCTGAACCTAAGATTCTTATATAGGGATCAAAACAACACCCTTTTCATCTTCTAGCTCAAAATATGAGTGCACTCTCTTAATCCATGGCCTGCTAAAATGCAATGCAAAAATGCAAGCTTATGTACTTTGGAGGGACAAATTCTGGGAAAATCTACATGCTTGGAGGGGTGGTTCTATGAAAACAGGGAAAAGGATATGACGTCACAGTCATGCCTTGGCTAAACCATGGTTTCATTATGAAAGGGTAGCAGCAAAATGCTAATGAGATTTTGGAATTTGCAGCTAGATGATGAAAAACTTGAGAATTGTTGAAATGTTTCTGTCATTTCACAGTGCATCTGAAAGGCTGCATCTGCCTTGATGGCAAACAGATAAAGATAAAATTGAAGCCCCCTCTGTACAGCTATCCAACTATACCTACAAACTGAAGTAAGAGCTACAAAAGTTCAACAACTTACAAACCCCGGTCTGTTTAGATCTGATGAAGTTTTATGGTGAAACAAACCAAAACCTTTATCTTATTTTAAATAATTTTTATTAAAGGTTTTTTTAATGGTTCTACCTATTACACAGCATTTTCTGGAGATTTGCATCTTGTTGTTCTGAACAGACCGGGGTTTGTAAGCTGTGGAACTTTTGTGGCTTTTACTTCAGTTTGCACTTTTGTTGCTTTTTCAGCTTCTATCCAACTATACCTACCATACCACAGACCAATTCACCGCCTTTTCAGTTGGTTGTAATCATTGCTAGTGAGGGTGAGTCCTGAGCAGTGATGGGCCCTCTTCCTAGATGGATAGGCTTTTTACTGTATGTGAATAACTTTCATCCATGTGCCTATTGGT
Source organism: Protopterus annectens (assembly GCF_019279795.1). NCBI lineage: Eukaryota > Metazoa > Chordata > Ceratodontiformes > Protopteridae > Protopterus > Protopterus annectens. The sequence goes on from NC_056737.1 coordinate 671,266,871, forward strand.
GACTGTTTTAGAGCATGAAATGCACTGAGTGCAGTATAGATGATGCCATTCACTCATACAAGTGGTTGTCCATCTCCAGAAGCCCTGCCCCCAATCAGAAGTAGATACTTCCCACTAGGCTTCTCAGTTTGCGCTACAGCATCACATAATGGGTCATGCATTCCTGAGACGTACTGATACACCCACTCTTCTTACCCAGGATGGGAAAACCAACAATGGTTGCTCATTTCCCATCTGTCGCGGTGGTGCAGTGGTAGCGTTGTTGCCTCACATCAAGAGGTTCTCCCGTTCAATTCTCGGCTGGAGTGCAGGGAGTGCCTTCTGTGTGGAGTCTGCATGTCCTTCCCGTGGTTGAGTGGCGTTCGAAAGACTTGCCTAAGGGCGTGCCTTAGTTGAAGGTTGGACATTGAGCTAGCACCTCGGTGTTTGTGAAAATCTACTGCCAATCATTAGCGGACCAGAGTTCCGCTGTGGCGACCCCTAACTGGGAAAAGACAAAAGACAACAACTATGGGCTTCTCCAGGATCTGAAGGCTGGGCCCCATTTCTCTATATGACAGACCCAGCAAATATCTACCTGTCAAAAGGTATACAGTAGTAGATTTCCATAATAATAGTTCAGAGAGTGGAAGAAGCTTGGTTGAAACGTTTAAACTAGAATGCATATACTTGATAATAGAATAGAAAAGAAGAGGAATATAAATAATATGGACAACCCATACTGTGATGGACATATTGGAGGAATGGACTTGATAAAGAAAGATGGAAGTCATGGGGGGTCATCTAGAAGGGAACAACATGAAACTATGTTCAGGGAAAACTACTTCTCAGAGCAAGAGGGATTGATACTGGTGGAGCTCAGTGGCACGTTGCTAGATGCAGTGGAACACTTAAGTCAATGGGGTAAAGTTAGGAATGTCAAAAGGAAGTAGTATTCACATTGGGTCTGTGACGACTGGGGAGAGATGGGTGAAGGCTGCCAGCCTAGTCAAATAGAATTTAATATATAATTCTATCAACTGTATAAATAAATGTAAAATACAGGCTTGTGGTTTTAAATGTAAGAAAACACTGTGAAATGTGGAACTGCAAAATATGTGACAACATTGCACTCTACTGGCCCAGTGAAGCATGTTGCATCCTTTCATGTTAGAATTCGGCCCGAGGGGGGCTGGATAAAGATTTCATGCCCGTTGTTTTAAGGCTAAAGTTTATGACTAGAATTTAGATATGGAAGGTGCTTTATTGCTTTAGTTTCTGTTAGTATATACGTGTGAAATGTCTTCTATTGTTGTACGTTTCTGTGCAGGTGTTAGATTGCTAAATAATGCATTTCGTGGCCTGAAAACTCAGGCCAGGTGTTAAGATGATGCAATATGAATACTGGAAAAACCTAAGTGTCAAAAATGATGTAATTTTGTGAGGGCCTTAGAGACATGTTTGTTAGTAATGTTTAAATACTATTTCTCACAAGAGATCTGAAGCATTTTGATCTGGACATCTAACTTACCAGCACTGCCTATGCTCTTTATGTATGTAAGTAGGATTGTAGCACTGTGTTTTCTCTAAGATTAGCTAAAGATTAGAAAGTTAGGTTAAGTATTTTTCTGTATAATCAGATCTTTCCTACGATATTATTTTAAGTTTCGGTGTGATCTGTGAACTCTTAGATATCTCTGTGGTGTAGTAGATTTGTCTTGTGTTTTAATTATTTATTATTAAATATTTTTAAAACATTCTACCTGTGGCTGCTTTGTGTAGAGATGAAGTATGCTTTACAGTACATTATATATTTATAGACTTTACTGTCTAAGCCCTTCCAATAAGCCTTAGACTGTATAGTCACATTACCATTGGATATTAATATTGCACATTAATAATTGGACACCCTTTTAAGGACCTTTTAGTAGCTGATATTATTAACTGGGTTGTTGTTGTTGTGTCTTTCGGTTTTTCCCGGTTAGGGGTTGCCACAGCGGAACTCTGGTCCGCTAATGACTGGCAGTGGATTTTTACGTGCCGAGTTGCCGGCCCTGATGCACAACCTTCAACGAAGGTACGCCCCATTCACGCATGTCTCCACACAGAAGACACTCTAGCTGAGAATCGAACAGGACAACGTCTTACTGTGAGGTGATAATGCTACCGCAGCACCACCACCGCAGTTATATTATTAACTGGGTGATGGCAGTAATTACTACCATATAGTCTGGGTAAAGGGGCACAGCTGGAGAATCTGTGTCAGCCTTTCCTAGGAGTGTCTGTGAAGTTGTATAAATACTTATCTCAAAGTGTGTGTGTGTTATGTCAGCTACTTGGGCAGGGACATGAAGCATTGGTTGGACAGAGAGGGTACAGGAGGTTTTAGCTTGCCCAGTTAGGCTGGGACCTGGACCCTATAGCTGTGCCAGTGGGGAGTCTTATTGGGGTCCTGGTGAGCAAGGGAGCAACCAGCCCCAGACTGACTGTGATCTCTGTGTGCACTTAAGGGAAATTATACTTTACTGTATGTATTAGTTATCCTTCCCTCTCCTAGGAGATGACCTTCCTGGTGTTAGTGATGAGGCTTGAGGCTCCTTGATTGCTGGGCCAGGGCACGGTTGTCACAGGGTCGACCTGTAATGTATAGAGGGAATCAGTAATCAATTCAAAAATCATCTGTTAACATCTTCATAAGTATGTATATTCTGAAAGTGTATTAGATCTTCAAGTTGTTAATGGAATTGTCTTGTATATAGTGCACAGTGTACAGGAAATTGTTTAGTTTGTATCACACTCAAATATCTAATGAACACAGAAAAAAAGGCTACTGGAGATACGCAGGGAAAAATGATATTGTATGACAATACTGTCCAACTATAGTGAAAGAAAAATAAGGAGAAAATAGACAGAGCTGAGAATATTGCAGTGTCTGTCTTTCGGCTTTTCCTGGTTGGGGGCGCCACAGCGGAACTCCGGTCTGCTAATAAGAAATTAAAACAGAATGGCCTGTTCCACATGAATGTTGCTATATTAACAGATAATACTAAATTTGTAATACAAATGTGCCATCAAGTTGTTTAAAGCCCTTTTTATGTTTATTTATTTATTTAGGTACTTATTTATTTTGGTAGGCAATTCTGCTGTAGTTTAGATAGAGAGGCTGAACATTTCTTATGAAGACGTAATTCAGTGTAGACCTCACAGGGTTTCACTTCAGAAATAATGAGTTCAGCTATTCATGCTTAACTTAAAGTTAATGGGTGCCTTAAAAGCTTGGGGTGTGCATAGACTTCCAGGTTACCCTTACAGGACCATCTATTAGCACAAGATATACCTCTCAACCTCTTAGTGCAAGAAATACGGACAATGCCAAAATAATGGGGACAAAGGGACAAACATACGGACAGATTTTAAGTATAAATTTCTTATAAACTTAGAAAGTTAATAGAATAACCGAATTTATGTTAGCATGCATTTTCTAAAGGGTATGAAGTCTGAAACTCAAATGCATGTCATTATTTAGAGACCACCCATCAGTGACTTGGCAGAAAAAAACACAAATTTTATGAGAAACAGACCAAAAATATGAGACAAAAATCTGGGCATTCTCCAAAAAGCTGGACAGTTGAGAGGTATGGTATAAGACACCGCATAAAACTGATTCAGTGAAAAAAAGGATCTGTGAAGGAAAGAAATACACTGAGGGAAGGAAGAGGTCAGGAAAAGGTAAAGTGCATTAGATGGTAAATAAATAAATATCTGGCATGTCATTAGTTAGAAGAAGATACTTAGGAGTAAGGATTTAAATGGATTCTGGTGCGGCAACTAAGAATATGTGGGAAGAGACTAAACAAAAGATAATGCAAAAACAGAAAGTGGAAGTTCTGTTTTATAGATATCGATAGCCAGATGCACTCAGTTAAAATATTTTTAGTCAATTAGTTTTATACACAGGTAAGGCATATTTTTAACAACTAGAGAAGAAGCAATTAGTAGGGAGCTGAATGATTTTATCTGGGAGGGGAAGACAGCAAGAGTCAAGTGGGATAAGCTGATTCTTCCAATAGAACAAGGTGCTTTGGTATTATCCTATTTGAAGGGGTATTTCAGAGCTATACAGTTAAGGCTCCTATACATAGCAGAAGCAGAAACCTATAATTCAAAGTGGAAAGAGATGATGATGAAACATGAGGGAAGCTCAAGGAACAAGAAGAGAGTGGGATTTTGGATGCAGATCCTTAAGGAGAATAACAATAACCACACAAAATATTATATTCATAAAGTAGCAGAAGGTATTCTAAGAACTAAGCCGAACGTGAAAGGAGAAAAGAAATTCTGCTGACAGGGATGACTGCAATTAGGGGTACAGAAAATAGGCAGGAGGGGGCTGGAATTTATTGGAGAAAACGGGCAAAAGAACCAAAGTATTGGGAGAAAATAAATAAAGAGGGAAAGGTAACAGAATGAGAAGAGGCCAATATTTTATTTGGACTGCAGGCTAGAGATTGCCTTCCCTAGCAAGGATTGATATCAGAGTATAGGCAAAGAGAAAGAAATAGGGGGATCCTACGTGAAAGACCAGCACTAGTAGAGTTTTTAGTAGAACCTAGAACAGAAGCTGCTGTTAAAAATGGAATAATTATTAGAGCATATAAAATATTGCATGATAACTATAAAAATCAATCAGAGGAGTTTAGAAAGGATTGGGAAGAGAGACTAGATAAGCAATTCACAAAGAAACACTGGGGAGAATATATGTATGTCTCCCAAATATGCAACATAATATAGAAGATTTAGGAACCTTGCTTGCTTAGAAGTGTTTATATAGGTATTTCTATACCCCAAATAGACTCCAAAGAATTTTTCCTCAGATAGACAGCAAATGTTGGAAGTGTGATAGGGAGAAAAGAGGTAATTGGGCACATATTTTCTGGGAGAGTAATAGGGTTGCAGACTTTAAAAATTATATACAGACTACTCTGTCAGAGATAATGGGTGAAATGATTTTTTGAGCTATGATACAGAATCAGAATTGTCTAAACATAGTAAGGCCTTGTTGAGTCTAATTGTGATGGCTGCCAAAAAAACAATTACTAAAAAATGGAACTCAAAGTCTAAACCAACTGTACTAAGTAGTGACTATAGTAACAGAGATAAAACAACTGGAAATGGGATCGTTAGAAAAGGATAGGAACAAATTACACAGAAAAAAGGGAACTGTGCTGCGGGAACAATATGTGCAGAGGAGGACTTGAGGTTTAAAAGAAGGCAGGATTTGAATGAGCTATGTAATGTTTGAGTGACAGTAACTGGATAGATTATAAGTGATGTATAATGTTTGCAACTAAAATGATGTCAATAAGGTTCGTTTTAATTTTTATGAATGTATGATTGCCTATGCCATAACTGATAATTTAATAAAGATAATTCTTGTTTAAAAAAATAGAAAAAGAGAGGTTTATGTTTGATATTACCTATAAACCTTGTGAGCTGTCACCTCAGACAAAAGTTAGGTTTTCATGTGAGCTACCAGAATCAGTTCAGGAAAACCTGTTTTCCTTTTGAAGTTATGATTCTAGTTTAGACGAGGAATTACCAGGATGGTACAATACCAGGAGAAAGGCTGATGTGTTTTGAAAAAAACTTTATACTGGCATGTAAAGCCACGTGTATTTTGTTGGTTTGTAAGTATTATCCTATTTACACAACCTAATAAATATATTTAAAAAACCTTTGCATAGACATCCTCAGACTTATACATAATTATAAGAAAGATACCCTGAATAAGTAAGTTGTGGAATTCAAATAAAATAAATACTGTTCAAAATGAAAAGTAAGTTACAAAATGGGAAAGTGAATATTGTATATAGCATTTGAAAGATTACATGTAACAGCAAATACGGCATTTAGCATTTCAGATATTACAACTTGCAATAGCCTGATTTCTTCAGACAAAAATAGATTTGTAACAAATACTCACATACCACTGAAACTGTTGTACTGTCACGTCAAAAAATGGTTTTAAAAATTAATTGGATGTTCATATTTGCAGCAATTTTAACTCTGAACTAGCAGATAAATTACAGGTAGTCATGTATGTGTGTGAACAGTTCTACTGACTTACCATTTATTGGCCAGCCATACCATTGCACAAAACAGTTATCTGAAGTGTTAGCACTAAAACTGTTGAAGCATTTGTCTGGCTAGCTGGCATTGCATACTGACACTGCACTTTCAGTTTTTGAGACCAGATATGAACCAGAAAAAGAGTGGTACAATACTAACCTCTAGTGGTTATTTCTGGAACTACATTTAAAAATTTAACTAAAATTAGTCACTACTTATTTTTAGTTGCTTTATTTTCAGCTTGATGCACAGTAAGCACCTCAAAATAGAAAAATAAGTCAGTATAGTTCCAAAAGAAAAGATAAAAAGATGGATAAAAAGAGTTAAAATGTTCAGCTTAACCCATATACAGGTTACTAATGACTGAAATGGTTTTACTGAAGAACAGTTGTCTGACTGACAAGTGATCCTAGGGCAAACCTAAACTTGTATGGCCACCTTATACAAATCAGAGTGGGCAGTGAAAATGGAGTCTTCATGTTTTGTTAGATGGTAGGAGCAACTTCCTGCCTGCTATCACCATAGCCGACTTTAGGCACCACTGAACTCAAAGGTCGCTTTGTTCCCCTTGGTCTTGGGGGTGACTACAACCATGGTAAGCTATCTTATTTAGATATTTTGTAACATTTCTGTCAAGCCAACAAAAGTTAGTACAGCAGTATAGTGTACTTACTAAATCAGGTGGGTAATAACGACTGTTATTTATATCTCTGTTAAAATTCAATGATATCTCCAGTTATAGAAACAGTATTTTGTCAAGTAACAGGTTTCACGATTTCATTAAATGTTTTACCACTGACATAGTGCCCTTGATTTAGTTAAATCCTGCTGGTGGACATTCTCTCCACTAAATCTAACATCATTGCCGGCTTTAGGCACCCACTATACCCTTGGTTGCAGGAGGGCCGCCCAGTCATCCGTGACTGTGTGGGGGCCCCACAAAATCTACTGCTGGTTAGGGAAATATGAAGAGAAAAAAAATATATAATTCATTTTCCACATTCATGCTTTATCTGAAACACTGTTATATGATTCTGTTAGAATAAAACCTTTAATCACTGAATTAACATGTGCGAAGTAAGTGCTAGAGATCGGCATTCTAAAGTGAGTGATTTCAGTTTTTACTTGGAATTTTAAGAACAGCAGATGTTCCAAATCTTCAGGAATGTTTTTTTTTTCTTTTAGGGAGTTTTATAGCAGAACACTAGAAACCATAACTCTGAACTTCTTTGCTCAAGAATTCTTGGCTTAGCCAAAAATAATAGCAGAATAAAGGCTCAAAATCAAGAACAAAATCAAGAACACTATTACTCTAACTCACTTAAAATGTAGTAAAATGGCACATTTTGCATCAACATCTATCAAACTCTTAGAGTAAGAAATCTGGACAAAGCCACAAATAATGGGGGGACAAATGCTCCACAATAGGGACACTTTTTAAATATTGTTATTACAAACTTAAACAGTTGATAGACTCACAGAGAGATAACCTTTAGTTATCATGACTTTTCTGAAGGATATGAAGTTTGAATCTCAGATGCCAGCCATTATTTTCTGACTTCAGTCTTCAATGATTTGTCAGTGATTTGGTAGAAAACCACAGTTTTATGAGAAACAGGCCAAAAATATGAGGCAAAAAATCTGGACATTCTGTAAATCTCTGGACAGTTCAGAGACACAGCCTGTAATCCTAAATAATTTGCCAGCAAATCAAACTTTTTTACAAGGGATATAGCAAAACTGAGGCAAAAATCAGGGATATTATTTGAAATCAGGGACAGAGACAAATATGCATTGCTCCTCAGTGAGATAAATAAAGGTGACTTACCCTTGCTGCTGTGGTTTGACTATGGCTAAACAACAGCCACTGATCTGGTGTTGCACTGCTAGTGCTGCACAATGTATTGCTATCGGCTAAAATCAGTGTAAAACTAGCATTACTATAGCTTGTGTATGTGTGTGAGTGTGTGTGTGTGTGTGTGTGTGTGTGTGTGTGTGTGTGTGTGTGTGTGTGTGTGTGTGTGTGTGTGTTACTGTGTAAGAGTAACAAGCTGGCTATAATTTATTTAATTTTCTAGCAGAAATATCCTCAGCATTGCCATTATGCTTGGGGAGGGCATTGTTGCAGTTTATTCAAAAGGAACAAGGTGGCCTTATTTTTATTCACTTACTATCACAAATATAGACCTTATTCATGATAGCTGGCTATATTTTGTGGTTTAGCAGGAAGAACATGTATGGGGAAGCAAGGATTTATTAACATTGTGGCACAGTTTGTAGCATCTTCATTTCACAATGCTGGTTGAGTTCTTGGCTATGTTTTTTCTAGGTGGAGTCTGTGCCTTCTCTGTCTGTGTATGCATTTATCCATGTGCTCGGGTTTCCTTCCTCACCTCAAAAATGTGCAGTAGGTGAAATGGAATTCCTCCAGTTTCAGTGAAGGTAAACATGCAGTGTATGTATATAAAAAATATCACAAATTTTTATCTGTGCACACAAAACAATAATGCCAGGCACATACACAATTCTTGGTAGCTGTAAAAAATACAGTTAACAAGTAATTACATTTCAAAAGTAGATATAAAATACATCACAGAGAATTTAAACACTGAGCTTCTACAAGTCTGGTGGCCTCACACCCTAGACATATATATATATATATATATATATATATATATATATATATATATATATATATATATATATATGGGTCTACCTGAGAACACCGAAAGAGTGAAACGCCGATGACAAGAACACCGACACCAGAAGACCAACAATGGAAATAATCAACAGTTCAAAATCCTGACACTGAAAACACCGACATGTGAAATGAGCGCAACTGTGTAAGTATTCGATAGTGACGGACTTTAGTGCTAGGGTGTGGGTAAGGTAAGTGTGCGTTAGTGACAGACTGTAGGGTTAGGGTGTGGGTAAAGTAAGTGCGTGATAGTGACGGACTTTAGGGTTAGGGTGCAGGTAAGGTAAGTGTGTGATTGTGACGGACTTTAGGGTTAGGGTGCAGTTAAGGTAAGTGAGCGATAGTGACGGACCTTAGCGGTTAAGTTTTGGGTTAAGGTTAGTGCATAGATAGTTGTGTATGTAAGGTTTAGTGTAGGTTTGTAAGGTTTTTGGTGTGCTTGTGTTGTGTGTGTGTTTTTTATGTAGGTATTGGGTAGGTTAATGGGATGTGTGAGTTACGTGGGTAATGGCATTATGGGATGTTGCGGTGTAGTGGGATGTGTGTGACTTGCCGGTACGTTGTTGTTTATGTTTTAGTTGTGATAGTTTAGTTTATGTGTGTAATTTTGTGTAGTAGTGTGTAAGAATGCTTGGTGTGGTTTACGTTGCTGTTTCTGTTTGTGTTTTGTGAGCCTGTGTTATGGTGTTCGGTAATGTGGACTGTCAGTATTGTGCAGTTTTGCTGTTTTGGTGTCGGCGTTTTGGCTGTCGTGTTTGTGGTGTGTCGATGTAGTGTAGGGGATCTATATATATATATATATATATATATATATATATATATATATATATATAGGTTCATAGGTAGGTACTAGGCTATCAGCCCAAGGGCCTAAGTAAGCCTAGCCAACAAGGTTCCTGGCTTACGCCATCCAAGAAAGTTATATTCCTGTGCCACTGTCGAGCAGAGCCACAGAAGTGATCCATGGGATGTATATCCTATTTCCCATCCACTCATCAAGATTTTTCTTGAAGAGTGCTAATGAGGAACTTTGCTTGACTTAGATGGGTAGCTTGTTCCAGAGTATGGGAAGTCTCTGGGACAGGAATCTATCCCTCCAGCATGTCCTTTTTATTGTGGTGACAAGGTTTAGATCCCTAGAGCATGTAGCTCAGAGGGATTGGGATTTATTTAGGTGTAGCATGTCCAACAGCTCTGGGTGTGACATAACTTTATATGTTAGCAGAGATCACCTCGGAGAAGGTGATATGCTACGGAGCAAAGCTGGAGTTTTTTGAGATGGTCAGTGTAGGGCATCTGTTTGAGGCCAGTAATCCTCTTTGTGAGGTACTTCTGTGGCCTTTCCAGCTACTGCAGATGTCTTGTGAGATACATTCTAAAAGGGGAGTTGTACTCTATAATGGGTCTAATGAGTGTCGAGTAGAGGGGAGCAATTACCTCTTTTTTCCTGGATGAGAACGCTTTTGTGATGAGATGTGCCATGTAGAAGGACTTTGGGACTACTGTGGTGATGTGATTATCAAAGGAGAGACTACTGTCCACCTGGGTCCCAAGGTCTCTTATCACACATTCACTGTTAAGTAGACTGCTGCCTATGTGGTAGTTCATGGATACAGAGTTTTTACCAAAGGGGATGACAATGCACTTTTTGGCATTGAGCTTGAGGCCATGGCTTTGACACCAGGTATCTGTCACAGTGAGGCCCTTCTGTAGGATGTCCACATCATTTGGGGACTCGACTATGGCTCCTCGTTTGCAGTCATCTACGAACTTCATTAGCCAGAGGCCTTCTGTGTTAGCCTGTACTTCAGAGAAGTAGATACCAAACAGGAGACATCCCAGGACTGAACCCTGTAGTACTCCATTTGTCACTGATTTGAAGTCAGATTTGTAGTCTGCAACTTTTACAGTGTGGGTTCTGTCAGTGAGCCAGTTGGCAACCCATCTTGTGACGTAGGCATTTATACCTAGTTTAGTGAGTTTAGCTATAATTCCAGAATGGGAGATGGTGTTGAAAGCCTTGGCGAGGTCAAGATAGGCTGTGTGAACCACCTTACCCTTATCTACGGCTTTGGTGACTGCCTCAAAGAAGTCAATCAGGTTCAGGAGGCATGATCTGCCTTTTACAAACCAGAACTAGGTGGGGTCCAGAGTTTGGAGGTTACCAATGTCTTTGTTTATGAGTTCCATGATGATACATTCTATGGCCTTGCAGACCAGGCTCATCAGGCCATAGTTCCCGGGATCAGTGGTGGCTCCCCCTTTGTGGAGTGGGATAACTGTTGCTGTGCACCATTCAGTGGGCACAAAGCCTGAAGTGAGGCTATGATTGAACATGGTGCTAAGGTGGGAAGCCAGTTTGTTCTGAAGTTCATGTAAAACGCAGCCTGGGATGTTGTCCAGTCCCATGGATGCTGTGTTTTTGGCTTTAGAGAGTGCAGCTTTTACCTGCATAGTTGTGATTACAGGGACTCTGAATTTTTCCTGTATAGATACGGGCCCTTTAGGGGGTGAGAGGGGGGTAAAGTTAGCACTGAACCTATCTGCCAGGATGTTGACAATATCAGTTGGTTCTGTCATTTTTGTGCCGTTGTGCTGTAACTCAGAGCAGATCTGGGTATTGCCATTCAGATTCTTGACATAGCTATAGAATGTTTTGTGGTTGTCCTTAGAATCAATGGTGATTTTGTTTTCATAGCTAGTTTTGGAGGATCTTATAAGGGATCTCAGCTTCTTACTGAGGCTGACCAGGGAGCTCCTCCACTCATGGGATTTTACTCCCTTTTGCAACAGTTTCTTCCTTCTGTTGTACAGTTTGTTTATGGTAGGGGACCACCAGATTGGCTTTCTTTTTTTGGAGGATAGCATCTTGGTTCTGTTTGGGATAGCATGATCCATGCACTCGTGTAAGTGCTTATAGAGTGCATTTGTGTAGGATTCAAGAGTCGTAACTGTATTGTCCATCTGCATGGGTGTCATGAAGTTCTCCACTTCTGTCTTAAGAAGCATGAAGTTGGCTTTGGAGAAATTTTTTACTGTGGTTTCCTTAATGGGGGGGTGGGGGCGGGATGTGGATATCTAGGGTGATTACCTTATGGTCGGATCTGACCAACGAGGAGCTGACTTCAGATGTGGAACACCGGTCACTCATATTGGTAATGACTAGGTGTAGGATGTTGTTCCCCTGGTGGGGGTGTGGATAAGTTAATCCAGGGCATTGGAATTTATGAATTCCAGAAAGCGTTGAGCAAAGGAGTTGGTACATGAGTAGTTTTCCCAGTTAATGGTGGGGTAGTTGAAATCGCCCATTATTAGAGTGTTTGGCTGAGCATCTTCTGTGTGGAGGCATGCGTGAATGGGCATACCTTCACTGAAGGCTGTGCATCAGGGCTGGTAACTCGGCACGTAAAAATCCACTACCAAACATTAGCGGACCGGAGTTCCGCTGTGGCGACTCCTAATCGGGATAAGCTGAAAGACACAACAACAACAATCAGGAAAAGAGGAGTGGGAATCCTGGGGGCATGGTGGGGGATCTGTAGCAAGCTACAATTTGGATTTCAGTCTTGCCCAGAGTTAGTTGCACTTAGATAACCTCAGATGTATTATGCTGAGCAACTAGCCTGGAGGTGTGGATATCCTTAATGAATATGGATACACCTCTGCCTTTGGTGTTCCGATCCAGGTTACATGGCCAAAAAGTGTGGTATGAGTTATAGCCTGGTAGTGCAGAGGTGCTCTCTGGTGCCTTGAGCCAAGTCTCAGTCACTGCACAGATATCGATATTCTCCATTTTAATGAGTGCCTCGAGTGAGTGCGTTTTGAGATTTAGACTTCTAGCATTAAGTAGCATTACCCTCAGTTTTTGCTTGCCTGTTCCTGTTATGGTGGTGAATTTGTCATTTGAACCTTGCCTAAAAAAGGTACTATAGGGGCAGCAAGAGCCTTAGCCAGTATCCGGAATACCAGGGGCAACAGGTGCAGGACATCTCTGGCAAAGCATCGTGGTCTGTCAACCATGTCGGCCCAGGCAGACAGATACTGGATCCCCTTAGAATGACATCAGAAGCTTAGCCAATTGTTGAAGTCAATCATTTTGTCCTTGTACTGCGGTATCACTCTGGGAGATGGCAGAATGCTACTCAGGGCTAGGTTCATACCTGCCTGGGCTACAAGATTGGAGAGCTCTTCCATGTCTCTTTTCATGTAGTCCGGGGAGGTACGTCTCAGGTCATTCACACCAACATGGAAAATGACAGAGTCATATTTGCACTTGTTGTGGAACATAGATATATATATATATATATATATATATATATATATGTAAATTATTTATATACATATATATTTATATATATTTGGACAAGGATTTAGTGGTGGCCTGTACCTTCAATTGCATCCATTCGAAAAACAATCCTGTTTAGAGGTATGGACCAAAAGTGGCTGCAGGTTTGTGGGAGTCTGGTAATGGTCTGGTCATTATTTATTTAATTTTCATCACAATCAAACCTTAAGAGGTGTATATAGGAGGACATTAAAGTGTGTACTAGGGTTGGGGACAGTATGGTCATTGTTTTTTTTTTTTTTACTTTTCTAATCAACCTCAGAGGTGTGCAAAGAAGGTTACTACAGCTTGCATAAGGGCTCTTTGCTGTCTAGGAGTAACAAAGTGAAATACATTACAGTAATTACTTTTTTTTTTTTACTTTCCTCACAATCACACTTCAGGCACATGTACAGGTGTCTGCCTTTGGGAGCTAGAGGTGAGGAGTGAGGAGGCATGGTATGTATACGTATGACAGCTGTCACTTGAATAACTGTGGCCAGTTATTCCTCTGCTTTCATCTCAGTCTAACACCAGGGGGATGCACAGGCAATGCTTGTCTTTTTTTAGGGGAGGGGTGCTGGCAGTATTTACAGACAGCATTTGTGTATCCTCACAGCAATTGTCTTGTTAATTTATTGTGAGTTACTATTTTGTCAGTTTTGAACTTAAACCTTTGGGCACAGCTTACGTCTTCCTTGAAAGAAACAAGTAAGGTTGAAATTGTTTTGATCAGTCCACCACTGGAATAAAGGGTTGGCAAAAATGCTCTAAAATGCACTTCTGAGCATCTATAACCATATAGCTTCTAAGGAGACCAGTATAATTAAGTTATTTCTTAAAAGGTTATTAATATGCTGTCTTGGCCAGGTAAGGCAGGTTGAAAGGATGCAAGGAAAACTAAAGTTGGACAGCAACAGTGAATTTATTTCCTCAGTCATAATTTTTATTCAAGTCATGATTTGATAAAAATGTTGTGTAAAAAGAAAAACAAAACTTTAAAATATACTTCAGAGCAAATAGAAAGTCATGGATTCTTGAAAAAAAACTGAAGAGTAAGGCAAAATGTAGAAAAAGGAAGAAAAGCACAATGTTAATGGTTTGAAGACCTGGGATGGGGAGAAATAGAGGGAACACTAGGATGTGTGTGTGTGTGGGGGGGGGGGGGGGGTGAAACAGTAGGCAGTGCCTAGGGCACCATGTCTCCTAAGTCCAGCCCTGTACATACGGTTGTAACGTATCATCATTGCAACTAAATGCCAGTGACAGTGAATCTCCCTCTGTGAGATAGGCCAGCACAGTATGGTACACAGGCCTGTTGTAATGTAAGAGGATTGTTGCTACAGGGCAGTCTGTGTGTACTATTCCTAAAACTTAAACCGTGCTCTTCTTCAGCTGATGACCTTCCAAGCAAGTGCCTAAACATAGCAGCCAATAGCATTGCCTACCCTGTCTCAATCCTTATAAATAGGACAGTCCAGGAATCCAACATTCCCTCTCTCTGGAAAAAGTCACACATTATCCCTCTGCACAAAGGAGGAAGTTCAGCAGACATTTAACTTTAGATGTATAGCAATCTTATCTCCCTTCACCAAAATACTTGAAAAATGCATTCAAAACAATTGCTAGGCAATCTGCGGCAGAAAAACTCCTATCCCCTACACAACATGGCTTCTGTCCTTCCCACAGTACTACCACTGCCCTTCTAATGTATATAAATATTGTCAATAAAGCTAGAGATAATGGCAAACTAGTCTCTTCCTTATTTCTAGACTTCTCTAAAGTCTTCAACACAGTTTTCCACAGCAAACTTCTACTTCAAATGCCATCACTAGGTCTCTCTCAGCCCACACTTCTGTAGTTCAAAAGCTACTGTTCAATAGGTATCAGTCAGTAAAATGGCAGTCTACACTGTCTCCTTACCATCCAGTCACACCGGTGTGCCACAAGGCTCTCTCCTTGGTCCTCTTCTCCAACATTTTCACCGACACTCTCTATACATCTACACAACAGACCACCCTTATACAATATGCAAATGATTTCACTATCATTTGTACATCTGACAACGTGGTACACCTCCAAAAAATTACTCAGGATGCTTTAATAGCCACTGAAACATGGCTTCCAATCTTACAACTCATGCTCAACCCAAAAAAGACCAAGCTACTACTTTTCCCCCAAATCTTACTGTGAGTCCTAGGATCATAGGATCATAAGATCACAGGAGCTTACTAGGCTAATGGCCCTGTGGCCCTTACAAGCCTAGCCAAGAGTTTATCCCCAAAAAATAAACCTCAGTCAGCACCTGTCACCTCTGTCAATGAGGAACACAGGTGGAACCCCTGGCACAAATTTCTGGTTTCCCATCAACTCATCAAGGTTGTGCTTGAAGAGGGTCAGCGAAGTACTCTGTTTGACATGTATGCGAAGTCTATTCCAGAGACAGGACAGACTCTGGGAGACAAACCTGTCACTCCAGCAGGTTTTATTGATGTATATTAGATTTAGACCTTTCGAGCAGGTAATGTGCGAGGAGTTCAATTTACAGATATGAAGCATCTCTAGTATGACTGGGTCCAATATTGTCTTGTAGGTGAGACACTGCTCACCTCTGAGCAACCTGGACGATACCAAGTAGAGTGATAGTGATTTGAGCCTGTCTGCATAGGACAGGTGTTGGAGGCCATGGATTCTCTTTGTGAGGTATTTCTATGGCCTTTCCAGTTGGTGCAGGTGGTTGGAGAGGTACATACCAAATGGGGTGTTATATTCAATTATTGGCCTAATGAGGGAGGAGTACAGAGAGGTAATCACTTCCTTTTTTTCTGGATGCAATCTCTTTACTTATGAGATGAACCAAGTAAAAGGCTTTTCTGACCACTGCCGCAACATGATGGTTGAATGTGAGATTGTTGTCAACTTGAGTACCCAGGTCTCTCACCACAGGTTGTGTGCTTAGGGGGTTGCTATTGATGCATTACTTAGTAGGGGCCGTGTTTATGCCGAATGGCATGATGATAGATTTTTTTTTGCATTTAACTTAAGGCCATGACTTTGGTACCAGTCATTCATTGCTGTGAGACCCTCTTGCAGTATGTTAACATCATTTGGGAAGTCAATGACAGCACCCAACTTACAGTCATTCTCAGACTTGGTCAGCCACAGGCCTCTTGTCTTTGCCTGGACCTCCGAGAAGTAGATGCCAAACACTAGGGGTCCCAGGACAGATCTTTGGGGAACACCACTAGTGGCAGGTCTGCTGTCGGAGGTGGAGGCACCTATTTTGACCTTGTGGGTCTTATCAGTGAGCCAGCTGGCCACCAACCTGATGAGATGGGGATTTACACCAAGTTGTGTTAGCTTTTTGATGATGCACAAGTGAGGATTGTGTCAAATGCCTTGGCCAAGTCAAGGTAAGCTGTTTGTACTGACTTTCCCTCATCCAGGGCCTTGGTGACAGTCTCAAAGAAGTCAACCAGGTTCAACAGGCAATATCTGCCCTTGACAAATCTGAACTGGGGGAGGTCAAGTGCCTGGACATTGCCTATGTCCTTGTTTATGAGATCCATAATAATATGCTCCATGGCTTTACAGACCAGAGTTGCCAATCTAATGGGGCGAAGATTTCCAGAGTCAGTAGTAACAACACCTTTGTGCAAGGGGATCACAATGGCAGTTCTCCACTTTGCTGGAATGAAGCCTGTATTTAGGCTGTGGTTGAATAGTGTGCACAATGTCAAGGCTAGTTCTTGCTGGAGATGGTGCAGAATACAGCCTAGGATACTATCAGGTCCCATGGAAGCGGTGTTATTTGCCTTTGATAGGGCCTTTAACATGATCTATGAAGATGTGAGGTGCAGGACAAGTATAGGGGATTTTGAATGGGTATTTGGGGGGAAGGGGGGTGAAATTTGCTCTAAACCTATTTGCTAGCAGGTTGGCTAAGTCAACAGGATCAGTGTAAGTAATACAGTTAAGTACTAATTTGTAACAAACCTAGGCTTTTCCATGGAGGTTCCTGAAGTAACTGAAGAAGGCTTTGTGGTTTCCCTTTGTTTCGGAGGCTAATTTCAATTCATAATTGGCTTTGGAGGTTTTCACTAGTGATCTAATTTTCTTGTTGAGGCTGAGGAGGGAGGTTTTCCAATTTGTAATTTGTTCCATTTTACCCTTGGACAACAGTTTCTTCCTTTTGTTGTAAATCCCGTTGACAGAAGATGTTCACCAGACAGGTTTGTGTTTCCTTGAGGAGCAGGTTTTAGTCCTGTTGGTATGGCTGAATAAATGCAGTTGTACAGGTGCTTGTATACTGCATTGGCATACTGTTCAGCATAGTTGTCTACATCCTCTGAGGGGGTCAGTGGTGTGAAGCTACTGATACCCTCCTTTAGGAGGTTGTAGTCAGCTTTTGAGAAGTTGTTAAGCCTGGTTACGGCTGGGGGGGGGGGGTTGGGTGGGATAGAAACTTTGAATGAGACAGACCGATGATCTAACCTCATCAGAGAAGAACATACTATGTGAGTGGTGCAGCGTTTGCCCATGTTGGTGAGAACCAAGTCCAGAATGCTATATCCCCTTTTGGGGGATGAGACGAGCTGGCCTAGTGCACTAAAAGTGATAAAGTCAAAGAATCATTGGCTGAGTGCATTAGTGCAGGAATAGTTCACCCAGTCTATGGTGGGGTAGTTGAAGTCACCAAGGATCAGGGTGTTAGGGGGTACCTTGATGGAGTCAAGTAGGTCCAGGTAGGAGGAGTGGGTGTCCTGAGGCATGGAGGGGGGTCTATAGATGGCTATAACTTGAACGGGTGTCCTGCCAACTGTCAGTTGCACCTGGAGTAATTCTAGTGCTTCATACTGGCAAACCAGTCTGGAGGTGTTCCAGTCCTTAATGAAGATAGAAACTCCACCATCCTTAGTCTTTCCGACCTCATTTTGTGGTCGAAATGTATGAAATGAGGTATAGCTTAGTAAGGCAGCAGTACTGTCCTCAACCCTGAACTAAGTTTCTGTGACCACACAGATATCAGCATCTTCCAGTGCATTAAGCAGCATGACCTTCAGTTTGCTTTTTGACAGATCTTTTATGTTGGAAGATTTGTCTTTGGGACATAGCCTAAAAAAGATACAATGGGGGAAGCAACAGCCTTGGCCAGGATCCAGAATCCCAGGGGTGACAGGTGGAGGCCATTTTTCACAAAGCATCGAGGCCTGTTAACCATGTCATCCTAAGCAGACAGATACTGGATCCCCTTGGAAAGACCCCAGAAACTAAACCAATTGTTGAAGTCAATTATTTTTGTTGGTGTTGTGGTATCATTCTTGGTGAAGGTAAGATGCTGCTTAGGGTTAGGGTCATACCTGCCTGTGACACATACTCTGAGATCTCTTTTTATATAGACTCAACTAACTTCCCCAGTTTTTCTTTTCTTTCTGAATCATGGCGATAGTAATTTCTCGTGACCCATCATACAAGCCCTCGTACTTTACCCTTTTTTCTAGCCTTTCCATTTGTAAACATTATCTACTAATTATTCCTTCATTTCCATTCTTACTCTACCCCTTCCCTTTCATGAAACCATAACTGTATCTATTGAAAAAGAGCTTGTGCTAGATTTTATATAGTATATCACTACATTTTTGTTTATTTTTTATTTATCCAAATTTTCTACTTGTTTGCTGTGATGATAGCATCTGTAATCATAACTTTGCTAATGTGCTTATAGAGCTTTTCTCCCTGGGCCTCAGCTGAAAATGGGTGCATGCCCAGTTGGATTTTCCTGGTAAACAAATGCCAAATAAATAAATTAAAATAAAATCCCTCTCTCATGAAACAACAAATTTTAAAGTACTCTGTCTTGACAATGCAAAAAAATCCTGCTCAAAGTAGACAAACCCCAACTCCCAGTCTGCCAAATGCTGTATTCCTTTACTGTTTCCAAACTCTGGAACTCCCTCTCATCCAGTATAACCTCCATCAGCAGCCCTGCACTCTTTAAAAGGTCTCTTAGACAACATTTCTCCTCTTGCTGGTTATGCCCATGCCAAAAATAACTCTCACTACACACAGCTAGCCTTACTCTACCCCTCTGCTTTTCTCTCACTTCTTTTTCCCATCCTCTTTTTCTAGCCAGCCAGCACTCTAACTATCCTATCTGTCCTAACCCTGTTACCTTACCTAACCTTGATTACCCATCCTCTCTCTCTATACCTACCTTACTACCACTCTTGGACTTTTTCCCCCATCTTTTTGCTCTGTTATTGTTCCTCTTAAATTCAAATCCAAGCTTCTTATTGCTAATACAGTGTTAAGTCTGACATGTACATTATACTGTTTTATGTTAAAATCCATGCATATTATTGCTACTGTACTGCCTACCAGCTATTTATGTAACTGAAAGTGTATTTTTTTGTATAATTTGTATGTGGAGCTTTTCTCCCCGGGCCTCCATTGAAAATAGGCTCTCCTAGGCCCAGTGGACTTTCCCGGTAAACAAATGCAATAAATAAATAAATAAATTGAAGTAATTTCTCATAGCAAATTATTAGGGGTGATAGTAGATGGTAATCTTACATTTATTTGACCTGCATATACAAAATTGCATAAGAAAAAGTCATAAAAAAATAGGGATGCCTAGCAGGTCCAAAAACTTTCTCACAGATGCAACTAAAATTACACTTGCCACTACTTATCTCCTTCCCACACTTTTTTTATGGCACTCCAATCATCACTGACATCCAGGCTTTACAAAAATTAAAACTTGAGCAACCTTATAGCAAAGTTGATAAATTTGCAGCAAATATCCCTTTCAGAATCTACCACTGTATAACACTAAAAAGCCTAACTTGATTAGAATTGCCTCATCAACTAACATATACACAGCATCTTTCCACCTATAAAATTATCCAGCATCCATCTGCCTGTCCAGCACTAAAAAACATTCTACACAAATGTATTCCCAGTCGGTCACTGTGATCCAGTGACCAAAAACTCCTGTCTGTCTACAAAGCTATCAACTCTGGTGGGTATTGTTTGTATTCGTACAAGGATGCTAAGGCCTAGAACTCCTTATCTGTATCCATCAAGTCAATACCCTTCCTCTCATCTTTCAAAACCACTCAAAGACTTGCTAGCTAAAATCTGTTCTTGCTTAAAACCAAGATAACCTATATCACTAAACGTGAACAGGTAACTTTTCATTCCTTATGGCTCCTTATTCTCCCTTCTTCACTTACTTCTATCACATTCTCTTCCCTGATTTCCTCTCGAAATATACCATAAGCCTGTTTCCCTCACTTCTTTTTGCAATTCATGTTTGCATTAGACTAACTTACCTTTAATTTCTCTACTAACTGTCTAAAGTTTCTCTAAATATTACCCAGAACAGGAAGTCACACCAGGCTAGAACCAACAAGCTGTATAAGGTTTCAAGAAGTAGTAGCGTATCTAAAAAACTCTTCTTACTGCGAATGAAGATGGTATTGTGAAATGCAAAATCCAAGAAAGCTGTTTGAAAATGCCAAAAGCACAGAGTTTCCACGTAAATCTTTTATTCCACAAACACGATAAAAACAGTCAAGTATAACCTAATATAGTATAATATGGTTTTATTTGAGAAATAAGATTTCTCTAGGTTATTACATATTAAAAACAGATGATGTCATCGGACTTGAGTACCTTTATTAGCAATGAACTGTCCTTTGACCACCATACTTAAACATTGGTTTAAAATCATTCCACCTAACATAATTAATTTCAAAATATATTTCCTCTAGGAATAGAGAAGTCATAATTCCTCTGTATACATCCCTAATGAGACAGATCAGTGAATACAGTGACGCCTTCAACATGTGCCTCTCCAAATAACTTGCTCAACCAGAAGGGCCCCAAAAAATCCTAACAAAGAAAATTACTGGAACTCTCTAAGCCACCTTGATAGATTAAAAGTCCTCACTATATTTCATCTCATACATGCTCATTTGCAATAATCTATGCCTAGCCATCTGTGCCTTGAAAGACCTTAAAATGTTTGCTCTCCTTCACTTATGGAAAGCCAATATAATCATGTGCACTCGCACCAAAGGCCTTAACTTTCATCATCACCTAAATAAGACCATGCTAGCATAGATTTCTAACTCAACATTTCCCATACTAATGGAATGGACTTCACCTCTGAATGTCAAACATAAAATATTAGCTACCTCTAAGACCAATATCGATGACTGCATAATTATTTGTAAAGTCACCCCATGGGATATGTGATATGACACTCCATGATCCATGGCAGCTAACACTTCTTAAGTATATTGACTAGGATTCTTAATAGTTATCCAGACTACATGCCTTGTATAAAGCTATGGATCTATGTAGGAAGTAATTATGCTCCTCTATACATCACTGACCAGGAAGTTATAGAATATGACACATTCTGCAAACTAAAAACAAACCACATGAAATAACTCAAGAAAGTTCAGATGCTTATAAAAAAAAAACAGAGGGACTGGAAAACATGAGCTAAGCTGGCAGACTTCAGAAACAATCTCTGTTCTCTTTATCCCACAGAATTCTTAGAAAGGAGAACCATGTCTAGCGTATAAACTTACATCTGACCTAATTTTATCTGAAAGCTGGTGCTTGGCAAATGCACAGACACCACTGACACAAGATTCAAAACATACTGCCCAAATTAATGCAAATGATAAAAACAAATAGGATTGATTGATTACTCGCTGATTACAAGAGCTTCAGAATAAATTATCATTTGCAATAACATCACGCACCTCCTTAAGGTATTCGAATACAACATTAATAAATACATTGACAACAGAAAATTCCAACACGGGAAAATGGACATCAATCTTCGAAAATGCAGGTTTGTCATAAGCATGACCCCTAAATCTGTGGATTTATAAACCATGCTATTCATGCATTTACAGCCAGGTTTTCAACGATTTCAAATAAATGTGTCATTATTCAGTCTGAAAATAGTTAAGAAAATTAATTTCCTAACACAGTGACTTTATTTCTTGTTATGTTCCCTTTTTGCAAATATAATAAACAATCCCATGTTGTGATTTACATTTTTTAAATGCACCTTTTAGGATAGTTGGGCATCTTCCTTGACTCCTCACTCTCCTAAGATGACACAGCCATTCTAATTAGTAAGATACTAAGATAATTATCACTCAGAATAATAACATACCTTTTAGCACCTAAGCATGACAATTTCTATCCTAAAATATACTATTTCCTAAATAAGAATACACATTACCTCTCTTGATTGTATACTCTAGTACCAACACCCAAAAATTACAATTTGTAGAAAATAAAATATGTCATTTTGCACTCTTACAAGCCATTCCACACGACTGTGATTTACTAAAAAGATTCCAATGGCTCCCAATCAAACGCAGAACCATATTAATACCCAACAACCTCATATTCAAAATATCAGGAATTGGCTAGTGCCCTCCTTTCGAATCCAAGCTTCACATTAGAACTCTAACTTATGCTCTCAGAAATTCCAAAGAGGAGGGGCTACTTCTTAAAAGACCTAGATGTGCTATCTTCACAGGGGAAAGAGCTTTCATAAAAATTGCCCCAGCTACATAGAACCACCTAGCCACTGAAGTAAGGTCTCTCTCTCTCTGCTAGAATTCAAGACCACACTAAAACAGCACCTTAAGTAAGAATCAGATTGTATCTGTTTCAGGGACACAGGCTAAGGAACACAGAACCACAACACCAGCACAGCTATAATCTCTTTCTTCATACATCAAAATCCATGTTTTGTATATTGTAAATACAATCCTGCTGCAAATATTGTAATTTTTTTTTGTAAATACTATTTTTTGGTTCATAGGTTCATAGGGTGGTACTAGGCTATCGGCCCTAGGGCATAAACAAGCCTAGCCATAATAATTCCCTGGCTATTTCTTTCCATAATGTTTACTTTCCTGGACCCCTGTCTAGCAGGGCGACTGATGTGATCCCCGGGGTGAATTTCCTTTCTCCCATCCAATCGTCAAAGTTCCTTTTGAAGAGGGCCAAAAGGAGCTCTGCTTGACATGTATGGGCAATTTATTCCAGAGTCTGGGGAGTCTCTGGGTCAGGAACCTATCCATCCAGCATGTTTTGTTCATTTTGATGACAAGGTTTAGATACCTGGAGTGTATGGCTCTGAGGGATTGGGATTTCTTTAAGTGCACCATGTCCAACAGATCTGGGTTTGACATGGCCTTGTATGTTAAGCAGAGATCGCCTCTGAGTAGATGATATGTGACAGAGTATAGCTGGAGTGTTTTAGACGGGCAGCATAGGGCATCTGCTTTAGGCCTGTGATTCTTTTAATGAGGTATTTCTGCGGCCTTTCCAGTTGTTGCAGATGTCTTGAGAGGTACATACCAAATGGGGCGTTGTATTCTATAATGGGTCTAATGAGGGATGAGTACAGTGGGACAATGACCTCCTTTTTTCTGGATGAAAAGCCCTTAGTTATGAGGTGTGCCACATAGAAGGATTTTCTGACTGTTGTGGCGATGTGGTTATCAAAGGTGAGACCCTTGTCCACCTGTGTCCTAAGTCTCTTATCACACTTTCAGTGTTTAGTATACTGCCACCTATGTGGTAATTCACGGGTACATGTTTTTTCCCAAAGGGGGTAACTATACATTTCTTGGCATTGAGCTTGAGCCCATGGCTCTGGCACCAAGCATCTGTTTCTGTAAGGCCCTTTTGTAGAATATCCTCTTAATTTGGGTATTCAGTAATGGCTCCCAGTTTGCAGTCATCTGCGAACTTTGTTAGCCAGAGTCCCTTAGTGTTGGCCTGTACTTCAGAGAAGTAGATGCCAAACAAGAGTGGTCCCAGGACTGAACCCTGAGGTACTCAACTTGTCACTTGTCTGGAGCTGGATTTGGCGTCAGCTACGTTTACAGTGTGGATTCTGTCAGTAAGCCAGTTGGCAACCCATTGAGTGATGTAAGGATGAATGCCCAGCTTAGTAAGTTTATCTATGATTCCAGAGTGGGGGATAGTGTCAAAGGCCTTGGCAAGATCCAGATAGGCTGTGTGGACCAACTTACCCTCACCAACAGCTCTGGAGACTAATTTGAAGAAGCCAATCAGGTTCAGGAGACAAGATCGGCACTTCACAAACCCAAACTGGGTGGGGTCCAATGTTTGAAGGTTGCCAATGTTTTTGTTTATAAGTTCCATGATAATACATTCCATGGCCTTGCAGATCAGACTCGTCAGACTGATTTATTTAACATTTGTTAACTGGGAAAGTCTGACTTGAAACAAAGCCAATTTTCAGCGGGGGCTCGGGGAGAAACGCTCCGGATGCATGTCTTTGTAACATGGGAGGAAACCAGAGCACCCGGAGGAAACCCACACAAATGCAGGGAGGACATGCAGACTCCACACAGATGGAACCCCAGCCAAGAATCGAACCAGAGAACCTCTTGCTGTGAGGCGGCAACACTACCGCTGCAGCACTGCGCTGATGGGGTGGTAGTTCCCAGGACACAAGGTGGATCCCCCCCTTGTGGAGTGAGATAACTGTAGCTGTGTGCCACTCAGTGGGCACGAAGCCTGAGGTGAGGCTATAATTAAACATGACACTTAGGTGAGGTGCCAGTTCATTTTGTAGCTCATGTAGTACACAGCCTGGGATGTCGTCTGGTCCCATGCATGCTGTATTCTTAGCTTTGGAGAGTGCTGTTTTTACCTGTGTAGCTGTTATCGGAATTTGGCAATCTTTTGGTATTGAGATGGGCCTTTTAGGAGGTGAGAGGGGGGTGAAGTTGACACTGAATTGATCTGCCAGAATATTGGCAATATCCTTGGGATCAGTATATTTAGTGCCATTCTGTTGTAGCTCAGAGCAGATCTGAGCATTGCCATTTAGATTCTTGACATAAGTATTGAATTCCTTGTGGTTGTCTTTGGAATCTTTGGCAATTTTATTTTTGTAACTAGCTTTGGAGGATTTTATGAGGGATCTCAGCTTCTTACTGAGGCTGGTAAGGGAGTTTTTTTCATCCTGGGATTTTCCTCTTTGCTGCAACAGTTTTTCCTGTTGTAAAGTTTGTTTATGGCAGGGGCCCACCAGATTGGCTTCCTTTTTTTAGAGGAGAGTGTCTGGTGAAACATCTCCCTTGTTGTAAATACTACACGCTGCCCAAATATCAATCCTACTATTATTACCGCATCTATATCACGTTATTGAAAGTTTACTTAATGAAATCAATAAAGGTCGAACTTTATTGATCGATTAAGTAAAACATCAAATAACGTAAAAAAAAAAAAAAAAATGAAAAAGCCCCCCTACTTCCCCCACACACCCCTACTTAAATATACCAACTCCAAGACTGCACTACATTGAGGTAAACAGAAATCTCCCCTTATGGAGATTTCCATTTACTTGCACGATGTTCTTCACTTTCGATATTGTCGTGCCGACAATATCAGACTTGATATTGTCAGCTTACGACAATGTCAAGTAGACCCATTATTACCTATTAGTCTGAATATTATCTTTGTTTAATGCTTTTCTACTGCTGAAATTTATGTTGTGATGTCGTTTATGTTTGCTGCTGCCTTGGAGCACTGGTTGTGGCTGAAAAGGGTCACTCAACCAGTCCACCTACCCAGTTTTCAAATTACAATTAACAAACAAACATAAGAATACTCAGCCACTTGCCTCATGGTTTATTGTTGCCTAAATGAGGAAATAAAACAGACTTTTTTTTTTCTTTTAGGCTAAGCTGGAACCTGTCCCTGGCAAAAAATTAGTCCCTCTAACAGGTTTCTCCCCAGTCAGTGTCAAAACCTTCTACCTTGTCCACTGCCACAGCCAATCAATATACTTCCTAGTCTTCCCCTTCCTTGGTGTGTTAGCTACTGGCACATATAGCATTTCTAACAGCACTACATCCATCCCCCTATTGGGACACATCTCCATCACTTCCCTGACACTGCTTGCTACCACCTCTAGTAAGTTGTTGGTGCAAACAGGCACAATAAGCAGCCAACTCTCCCCTTAGTGGACTTTTTTGTCACCTCTCATGAGTTATAATTCTGAGCTTCGAGACCAGTTTCATTTTAGTTTACTGTCCCTATGTTCCCATACCAAGAATATTAATCTCCTTGTTAACTAAGTCTCTAGTTTTCAAAGCCTGCTTCTTCCTCCCCATAATGGCTATCATCTCATTCACTTCCTGTTTTTCCCTTCAGTTATACTATTCCCAGCCCTGCTCAATATCTGTGCTGTTTGTCTCACTCCTTATGGTGCATTGGCTCCCCTCCTACACCCTTCGTATAACTCTTTATATTGTTTTATCTATTTCAAACTGTCTTCCCTCAGGCTCAGGCAAAGTGCCTACCCATACCCACTCTCTCAGGGTATCCTCATTGCATTGGCTCCTGCACACTGCTGTCTGCACGTGCTCTCCATTTTGACTTTGCTATACATGTACTCTCTTTCATGGTTACATCTAGCACTGTCTTTCTGTTTCAACATACTCTGTGCCACAGCAATCACCCTTATTCCTTTGACAGCCTCGGGTCATGTCTTCATGCCCTAAGCCTTTCTCTCAGTACCTTTTTCCACCCCATGCTCTCTGCTGACCTCTTGTTGCCTTCTCAACATTCCCAAACTATCCCTTTTTGCCTTGTTATTCAGTCCATTGCTATCTCAAGCTTCCTTATTCTTCGCTGAAATGTAAGCGTTCTTCCGCTGACACAAAGTCCTCTGCTTATGCAAAGCAAACTGAGCCAAACTGCTGCCCCACATAATGAGGACATCACCGCTCTCTCTCCAGTTCTTCTTGCTGTGCTTGTCTTAGCCCTTTCATGCCGTCTCATTTTTGGATCTTCACTTTTTATTTTGCTATGTATATTTTACGTATTTAGTAGTTAGCTAAGAGGCCTTTCTTAACTCATATATATCTATGTAATAAGAAATTCTTGTCAAATGACAAGTTAATGGGTAATTGAGCGCAGCAGATGAAAAGAAATCAGTTAGTTTTCTTTACAAATGAACAATGAGAGGGACTGTATCAGCAGCTCAGGTCTGAGCAAATTTTATACTGCTCGTCAAGAAGCACTTAAAGTCACACTTAATTCTGTTCAGATACTAAATTTACACAGAAAATACAATTTTCATACATAAGCCTCTTACCAGAAGTTTAGAGATGAGAAAATAGAAATGAGACTGATTTTAGTAAATGTAAAAGAAAAGGTCAGTACATGAACTTTATACCTCCATTAATGCATAGTGACACTGATTGAGACCTTAAACGTTCACATCAACAGTCAAAGAGTAAGCTGAAAGCAATACTAGCCTTATAAAACATATTAGGCTTCAGTAATGTTTGCAAATGTATAACTATAAATAAGAAAACAAATCTACAAAATCTATAAATCTAAATCACTGCACAGTGAATTATTCAGCAAGACAAACATATAAATGCACCTGCGATATTGACACAGGCCATTGGTCTCTTCACATCCCTTAGTTCAGCTTTAACCATTATAAAGACTCAGACATTCTTTTCTTGTATATCTGCATATACTTAAAATTTGTTACTAAGGGACCTACTCACTAAGCCCACCATTCTTACTGCCCATGCTATCTCTGAATTCTCCCTTCTTATTCCTTCTTTTTTCCTCTTTCATTTCCTTCTCCCTTATTATCCCTTCTTCACTAGTCTCTTTTGCCTGTCCTTCACTTACATGCTATTAGGTAAATTTGCAACATGTAGTCACCTCTAATAATGGATTCTTCATAATGCTGTTTTACAGTTACCAACCTCTATATGTATTCTCAATGTATTCTGCACCATACGTTTGTAATAGCAAGATTTGTATGCATCACAGAAATATTCTGTTTCTATTATCTCTTTGCATTGCATCATATTAGGGCCTATGCATCTGGGTCATGGCTAAAAGGGTCCAAGGACTACATTGCCCACCTGATTAACAATTTCAAGTAAATAAATGAATACATACATAAATAAATAAGATCTCATACTCCAAAATGCAAATCAGCAATTGTAAATAACTGTAAATCCACAAACTGAAAATCACAAAGTTCCTACACAGTTATAGGCCAATGTAAAGTAAACCAATAAATGTAAACTGTAAAACTATGAACAACACTCTAATAGCAACTGAGTAGGGCTTACTGAGTCACAATGACATGACAAGGGCTCATAGCATCTTAGTTGAATATACTGTATGAAAAACATCTAAAGTTTTACAGAGAGAGCAATGTCCTTTGAAGCTGGTCCCCAAAGACTCTGCTTAAATATTCTAACTCTATGGCTTGGGCATTGTTCATTTAAAAGAAATATTCTGTTTTTGGTGTAAATTTGGATAGTTCCTTTATCTGCTGAAGTGCAGCCTCATAGTTAGACTTCAGAACATGCAAACTTGAAGTGCTTTTTATGCCATTCCTTTCTGGTCCATTTTCAGGATCTCATGACTCAATAAATCATCCCCAGGAATCAATAAAAATCTGTGTAGGCTCCATATAGAGACTTCATTGGATGTACCGGTGTACACTGCCATGGTTCCCCATCAGCAGCGCGCCATACATATTAATCATGGTGCGCTGCTAAGGGAGATCACATTAACACAGATATTGAATCTGTGTAGGCAACAGTGTAGTGTCCCGTGGATGTGGATTGTCCAGGGAATTCCTGGACAGATGTTATGTACAGGGTAATGTACATACCTGTAATGTACCCTGGTACTCTAGAAACATGTATGAATTGTAATTTTTTTTCTTAAGTTTTTTTTATGCCTGTTTGCATGGTGCAGCACAGAGAACAGCAGTGCCAAGATGCACATGCACATGCACAGGTGACATCTGCCAGACATCAAAAGATAGAAATTGGATGTAATTAATTATGTGTTTTTGTCTACATGTTTTTATTTTATTTTTTGAATGTCTCTTTGCGTGGCACAGCACGGTGTTTAGCAATGCTCACAGGTAGCTTAGTGATATATGTGAAGGTATATTGGTTTTAGTACTATCCAAGTAGCTAAATGGATAGAGTCACCACCTATAGTGTTGTAGGTCCTGGGTAGAGTCCTCAGCAGTCATATCTTTTAAGATTTATTGTTGTTGAAATGTGTGAGGTGACTGAAAGGGCAGTTTGATATAAAAATAAATGTGTTACATTTGAAAAAGCTGTGTTGTGTTAGGCACTGCGTAAACATGGTTAATGGCTAATCCTGTTTGCACATTGCTAAGCTTTGTTAAAACACGGTTGTGTGAGTTTGAGCAATGCTAAGCAGGTTTGCGCGATGTTAGGCAACATGCTGCTTTTTTAATCTTGCAGTATGACATGTACAGGTGGGAAAACAGCCTATATTAAGGGCACTACACAAATATTCTGCAGCATCTGTTGGAGTCTTATTAACCTGTCGATATACCTGGTGGTGTTGGTGAGGGAGCAAACTTTCAGGAGCAGAGGTGGAGTGTGCAGGAGTCCAGAGTGTTTGTTGGACTCCTGGACTGAAACTACGAACCCCAGCTGTTGCAGGGCGATTACCAGGACTCAAAATGTAAAGTTGAAGCCTGTGATCGGTTATCCAGGGATATTACCAGTGCTACTGTTATCCCCCGCACTGGTGAGCAGTGTTGTCATCACTATGATGATCTGAAGCAAAGGAAGAGGGGAACCTTGGACACCTGGGTCCAAGAGACTAGGACTGGGCATGCCCCACAGATATGTAAGTATATTTGTCACTACATTACTAAAATACAAGCTGAATCTGTGCAAAACTGGTATGCATAATGGTGTGCTTCTCTTCCAACAGCTGCAGTTGAAAGGGGTCACAGTGTCCAGTCTCATACCGGGCATCTGACCAGGATGTGTCATGTGTGTGGTAAGTACAGCTATTTTCAGATAACTGTAGTGCAATAATCAATAAACAATACCAATAACAATAAGCAATAAGGTGTAAAGCAGGATTGTGGTTTGATAATTATGTGTTGTAATAAGTGCAGTAGGGCTGTATTCACTGCATGTCTGTTCTAACATTCCTGCAGTCAACTGTAAAACTTAAATAAATAAAGGATGCAAAAGTAATTGCCTGAGATATGTATTGCACAACCCACAGTATGGTTCAGGGCTGTCTGCAGCCCACTTTCATTGACACAATGCTCTCTATTCCTCCCACTCCAATAGCAAGGTATATGAGTAAGGTAGCCCACATTCTGGACAGATATCTTGTGTATACATCACAGATTCTAAGGAGTAATAGCAATAAAGTGTAAAGCCGAATTGCGGTTTCATAACAATATGTTGAAAAAAGTGCAGTAGGGCTGTATTCATTGCATGTTTGTTCTAATGTTACTGTAGTCAGTTTTTACATAATGTGCACATGTCCCTTGCATTCACAGCTTTTGGGTTCTACTCCCATGACTGCCATCTAAGACATGGTGGCTGCCTTGTCTACGTAATGTACACAAACATACCTCTCAAGTGTCTCGATTTTTCGTAATGTAATGACAACTGCCCAATCTGTCTAGTCTGTGATTAGCAGATAAGTGATTACCTGGAATGCAATGTATTTGCAAATCCATTTACAGAACACCTTGGTAGTTATGGACATGCACATTACGTGAAGTAGTTCCATGTAGTTGTGTACCTGTATTTGTTAGTGCTTGGCCATACTGTTCCATGCTAACAGCTTGAGAGATATGTACATGCTACATCATCTGTAGAACAATTTGAGTCACTGTACTCACAGCTGACACTGCACACCTGTTGAAGTATGTATTAGCAATGTGTGTAGTAATATCATCTGCGACTTCACTAATGGTATGTTTTTCTCTCATCCCCTACCCCTTATCTTCTTTAATTTGTTTATTTATTATTATGATTTAATGTTAATATATTATGTTAAACTGTTTTGTTGGCATTTTGGATTATTTCATTCTGGTTTGCTGTTAATATACTTACTATTATGGGGTTCAGCCACATTGTCAGTGAGACATTCACTTGTAGTACATTTGGTTGGAGGCACATGGCTGAAGTGACATTTAGCTGCAGAAAAAAATGTCTTTTTGTGAATTCCCTGTGGACAAAGAGAAGCACACACTGCCATGCCCACAGCTTTAGTAACCAAGTGCATGGGGGCAGAAGAACTAATGTGTGTTGTGCTCAGTGTACAGCACATGCTTATGTAACTACAATATGTAGATATGTGCTAAAGCAGGGAGAATATCCTGCATACTACTGCAGTCACATTTAGGTTCCAGTATGCATTTTAGGTAATGTTCTCTAGATACTGTGAAAGGGGTTAATGGTTCACACACACCACTTAGAAAGGCACTGCCTGTTGTGCACTGCATTTTTACTGCCACTGACATGCCCACTGGCCAGCCTGCTGTTGATGCTTGCCATACTGCCTGCTGTCTTGTGTTGTCTTGGGGGCCATGGGCATTAGTTTCCCCCTGTGCATTTGGTTATTGAAGTTGTGTGCATGGCATCACATTCTTCTCTTTGCACACAGGGAATTCACAACAGCCATATTTCTCTGCAGCTGAATGTCATTTCAGCCATGCGTCCCCCACCAAATGTACCATAGGAAAATGTCACACTGCCTAAGCCCCTGAACCCACTGTTATGTTATTTAATATTGTGTTCCACATAATATACCTTAATATGTATTTGGATTAATCAATATTATGTTTCACTATGCTAATACTAACATTGGTTTGGTTATTACTAACCTTAACTTATCTTTATATCTAATTTACTACAGAGTGGCAGGGTATGTCGGTTCCAGATGATTCACCTACCTTGGCTCCTCCAGCCATGGCACCTGAGCCCACCACATTTGGGACCCAGCCTGGTGGTGCCCCCTCTGCTGCCTCTGCACTACATCTGGTGTCAGGTACTTCCACCCCTCAGGACAGGGCTCATCCCCCCTCTGGGAGCAGTGTGGAAGTGGTGTTGTCACCCGGTATGAACTGCCAGGTTTGGTGCACGGGATTGTGTCCCGTTGTTTTGGACACCACCTGTGCTGGATGGAGAGCATGCTGGCCACCCTGGTGGGGTAGGCTCACCCCAGAGCCCAGTCTCCACCACTGCCACCCCAGGGGCAGTGAAGGAGCAGTGCCAACATTCCAATGGGTGGGGACTTAAGTCACGCTGCTACCTTGAGACTGAGATTCCAGAACACCCTCCCCATCCAAGGTGTTCACACCCCCCCTTGTGTCACACACCACCCATGTTTACTGTCTTGTCTGTCTTGCCTGTCTACAAAAGCTTCCTCACCTTCCCAACTTACCTCCCTCACACGTACCTATGTCCTTTCCCCAAAATTCCACTCTCACCAAAAAAAAAAAAAAAAGGGCACCACCCCCCCCCCCAAAATACTGTTCAATGCATAACTCTCCATTTTGCACGTGTGTCCACTGAACACATGTAATTTGGTCCCATTGGCTTGATAACGGAGTTATGTTGTCCTCACCCCACTCTCTGGGGGTGACAGTCCAAATTTATCTACAAATTCTGTCAAAGTGCACAGTTGTTGCTGTACAAGAAATGGATAGCTATGGTTCTTCCCTACACTCTTCCTGCACATACCTACCTGCCTTTCACTATGATTTTCCCACTGCTTGAACCGCATTTCACCACTGTCCTATCTCCCCTTTTTTCTTTTCTTTAAAGATTTTTTGCATGATGCTGCATGATGTGACACGTTGCTCAGTGTCACTAAGCTCAGCTAAATGGAGCTATATTGATATATGTCTTTTAAATGATAATAAACATGTACAAACTAAATACCTGTCCCCTGTTTTGAACCCGAGACCATCGCACCTGCAGACCACTGCATTAACCTGGCATGCCACACAGCTCTTAATTAGAACAGGTGGTTTAAGCAACATAGTAATTGCAAGTTATCATAATTAAGAGTGTGTAAGCGCAGCTGCTCATTGTGCCGCATCACGCAAATCTGCTGAAAAAGTAATGGAAAAAACTGGGAGTGTAACTTGGAGTCTGGTACAGGACTACATCACTAGAAAGCCAGACAAACACTAATGGAGGTAACTGAAGTCTCTAATACCTGGTAAATGGACACTTTTAACAGCAACATGTACAAGTACACCTGCTAAATCATTAATGGCAAAATACATGTTCATGATGGAGAAATACATCCCTATAAAGCCAGGCACATAATAATGGATATAATGGAGGTATGTTACAAATGGGCCTATATTACTTCAGCGACTTCACAGCATGCTCAGTGGAAGTGAGCTGAAAATGCCATTTGCTGAACTGAATTTTTCCTAAAGTGATACATACAGACCCTCACAGACTATATGTGTGTACTTATACCTTTACAAATCCACATGTTGTAAGAGTGACTCAGTAGCTCAGTCTGGTAAATGCTTTGCAAACAGTAACTTTTGCCACACATAGTCCTGAGTTTAAATCCAATGGTATGTGTCATTTACATTACATTACATTATTGTGAAGCCATCAATAAATGACTGAGTCATGCACTCTTTATCTACACAATGCATTTCAAATAAAATTTCTGCTTTTCACTGATGGAAGTCACAGCCCTGAGTATAGGAACACACTTGACATATTCCTATCGCAACACTATAAGTGCATAAGGTGTCAGGTCATGCATTAATAGGCATTCACAGAGGATTTTAACTGAGGTAATGTAAATGAGGCCCATTAATATCAAAGTGCACCACACAATCATTTCATAATGATATTACAGATTAGCACAGCTGCACAACTAACATACACATACACATATGAAGGTCCTGCTAGTAACAAGGACTGCAAACACACACATTCTAAATGACTACCACAATATAACACATGGCCTTATAGTTGCCCAAATGGTTGACATAATGGTACAATTACCCCCTATGTTGCTCAAGGACACAACAAACATGTTGCCTAGTACTCTGTTAGTATACCATTGCCTAACATACTTACCTTAAACACATGCCTTAATTTAAAGTGGAATGGGTACCCTCACTCTGGCCCTGCCTCTACAACAAGGCTGCCATAGCTCCCACAGTTACTCTTACAGCTTGTTGTCCTCCAAAGTGTTTACACTCTCTGCTTATGTCTATTGCCTGCAGCATCAGCTGCAACCTGTAGCACACACATCTGTATGTAAAAGTAGCTGCTATAGACATAACCTCTGTAATAATGTAGTATCTTGACCCCAGGAATGTCCAGCACAACATATCAGAAAGGGCTTCTACTCTACATGAAGGCCTTATATCTTGTTCAGTGGTTGCATGTCATTGGCTGATTATACTGCAAATCAGCTGTGTTGGCTGCAATTAGAATTTCAGAACCACAGATTGGTTAAGATCCAATAACCTGGTAATGAGAACCATGTTAAAAAGGCAAACAGCTGGCTAGGGGAACCAGTCTGTATGAGATTTTCTTCAGACAGTAAATACGTTGCCACTTTATATATCTGCACATATCAACAGAGGCGCATTGTACTCTATCAGGTATGTAACATTTTTGTTTACAAAATTATGTATATGTGTGAATATACATAGGGGGAATGGGGATTACAGCTTTATGCCTTTCTTAGAACTGTAATGATGACATGTCCTTGATGTCCAGATGTGTTACACCTATATAGAACGTACAGTACATCAAGGGTGGAATGTTTTTTTGTGAATGTGGTACACTGGTGTCTTTGGAATGTCCCTGTACAGGGGTTGTAATACCACACTGCTATTTGTTTGGCACAGTTGTTTTGCCATATTATCAGGGGGTTGTCCCTAGGGGACACACTACAATTGACTCATGTGTTGGATGCATGATCACACAGCAGTATCTGTCATGGCGCACACAGGAATACCTGACTATTGCTAGTATCGGAGTTATATCCACATGGTTAGTATTTCTGCACATTGTGGAATATGACAGGTGTGATGAAGCAGTGGATATTGCCAGTCATTCTGTCCGTGCTGTATCTTTACATAGTGTACTTCCATGTGATTCTGAGATGTGTTCCCATTTTGTTGTCTTTCAGGAAACATGTATGCCAATCAATATACCCCTTTTACGGATGCTGAGAATGATATCATCCTAGAAGGCCTCCGTCAACACAGGGGGAGGCACAACAGGGAACAGTGGGCAGCATTGTGGGCTGACCTTTTCCATGATGTGAACAGCATAGCTCACCAGAACAGGACATATGAGCAGGTTCGACACTGTGCATGGATATGATTAATGCTGCACACAGAAGAGCAGCAGATGTGGCCAGGGATCATAGTGTCACCAGGGCCTGCAGAAGAAGAATCGCTCTCAGCCACTGAGGAATTTCTGGTGAACCTAGGAACACACAACAGCTCCTAGGCATTCATCACACCATATATCGTGAATATGGGTGCCCAGTTTCCATGGCAGAGGAGCGTCCAGGTAGGCTTAGTTTGATCAGCATAGTTTCCATGGCAGAGGAGCATCCAGGTAGGCTTAGTTTGATCAGCATTGGCATACTGTAGCATTCAGTGTGTCAGGGTGTAGATACTTTTACATGGGTGTCAGGTGTTTGTTCTTTGAGGGGTTAACTGCAGTTTGAATCTCATGCTCAGATTGTGACAAACATATCAATTAACAAAGTAACTACTGTAAATTTGAGATATATGGATGTATTACCCTATTATAGTGCAACATGAGATGGTGTTTACATTACCTCTCCCTCAACTTTTCACAGGTCCCTCAGGAATCGGACAAGGCTGTGGTCCTGCTCCTGGTAAGTTTTGTTACAGATGTAGATTTACTGCAATATATTCCCTAAATGTCATCCCGGGCCTGCTGACTGGATTGCTGTACTGTTGGCATGACTGCCAACTGCACAGGTATTTTCTGACTGTACACACTTTAGAGTCATGCCTATGCCTTGTAGGTGTGACAACACTGATAGATGTGACAGTATTGTCAGGACATTACAGATTGCCATATGTGTCAACTGTGCAGAGTCTTCTCAAATGTCAGCAGTGTACCTCATTGTTGCTGATAAGATTGCAGTGTAAAGAGCTTTTATTTTCAAATAGCTACAGATGTTTGTGGGAAAAGTAATGTACTCGTGTCATGCTATAAGAGGTTGGGGATTAAACAGGTCTGTAATAGTGACAACAGTGTATACAGCTTTACATATATTGCTACATAGTACTGCAGAGTATAATAGTGCTGGTATTAATGTACTGCTGTTCCTTTTCTTAACACAGGTGACCGGGGGGGGTTGGTCTCTGTCCCCTACACAACCTAATGTCAGTGTCTCGTCAGACTCTGATGGTGATGGTGGCCAAATTGAGGCACAGGTGGGGGTGTCAGGGGCTGAATCTGTCCCAGAGGTTTACATCCCTCTTCTGCCCTCATTATCACCACATTCAGTCAGTATGCGTACACATACACAATCCCCGGAGGCCAGAAATATTGGGCCGTCAAACGGTGGAGACACTGAACAGGAAATTGAGGCAACTATGGCTCCAGTGCATAGCCAGCCATAGCCAGAAAGCTGGTGAGGTTCCACAAAGGAAGATGGATAGGGGTGCTCATAGGAGCCTGCTGTCCTTCCACCACCTGTCCCAGGTGTCTCATCACGGGTCACTCGGCATATGTTTTGGGCCATTGCGGAGGCACAGGTGCATTCTGAAAGGAACTCCAGATGAATGCTCAGGGTTATGGATGCAGCACAGTCTGACATCTGTGACTGCCTCCACCGCATTGGTGGTACCCTGATTGGTTCACTCATGCAGTAGAAAGAAGGTCATCTGAGTCAGATCGCAGAATATCTGTCTAAGAAAGCACATTGTCTGCGATGGAATGTCTGGTTGAAGTCAAGCATTGGACCCAAGGATGTAAGTCAGCAACTACATCTGCTGAGACTCCACATGGTCCTGCTCAATTACACTCCCATAGTGGCAGTACATCCATAGCTCCAGAGGGGTGTGTGCTGTCCACACCAAGACATGGCCGGCCATGGGCATGTGGTCCCAGACGTTCCCATGGTGTACATGGTCCCAGCATGCAGCAGTCACCATCAGGTACTAGCACCGCTTCTGACCTTGGCCATGGAGGTGCCAGTGCAACTCCTGGAAGAGGCAGTTCACATGTTCAGGGGCAGAGATGATGAATTGTCAGCTCTACCATGCATGGTTCACAGCTGTCCAACATACACACATGTAGGGCTAACACTGAGCTTGACTGTATTCACGCACACACTCACACACCGCTGTCACAATCAGGTCACCTACAGACATACACAGC
This sequence comes from Protopterus annectens, assembly GCF_019279795.1. NCBI lineage: Eukaryota > Metazoa > Chordata > Ceratodontiformes > Protopteridae > Protopterus > Protopterus annectens. The sequence continues at coordinate 671,304,294 of NC_056737.1, forward strand.
ACATTTCCATGGTCCATCTTGCCTGCTTCCCTTCCTGACTCACACACATGCTTTCCACCTGTTCAGTCATCCTAGGCCTTCTGGACCACCACACAACATCCTGTGCAAGTGATGATACCTGTGCAACATCCCTGCCATTCTTGTCATCGATGCAGGGAAATGAAGCTATGTGTCTGATGCTCAGGGTGATTATATAAATTAATATGCGATGCAGTGTTGCTTTGCCATGCCACTTGTGCTGGTCACAGACAGGTATGGTATGATGACATTTGTAAATGAGTGAGCCACATAATTTTGTGTACCTTATGTTGTATGATGCTGTAATGGCGGTATACTTACAGAATGAAAGGTGTGTCATGAACCTGTTTATGGTTCATTTTCAGGAGTACATAGGGGACACCTATGGATACACAGTGGCAATAAACCCATAGACATCACAGAACAGGATGGAATGTCAGCACAGAAGACATATGTCTTCAGCAAGGTACAGTGTTTTAGGTGCATGGCTCCATAGGGTCATACTTGTATAACAGGTTAACAAGGACAATGGTGTCACACAGCCTACTCATGCATTCCTCCTCTATGACATAGTCTGATACCCTTGATAAGTGTCACCAGGGTTTCTGGAGCTAACACATCTACAAACTGTGGTGATGGAGATGACTCATCTGCAAATTTCCTGTGCCCATTACAGACATTTGTCTTACACCAGTTATGATTGTCTTGTTCTACATCCCATTGTGTAACTTGCACATGATGTGCATTACAGCAGATGTATACTTCACATGCATGGGGAGCCTGTTATATATAGGGTTTAGTGTCTGTGTTACATACTTGTCTCTCCAGCATGTACAATTTACACCACAGTGATGGTGTAGGTGTGTAGAACAGGTAATACATGTGTTAGTTCTATCTTGGATAAGTAGGAGGTACACAGTGGGATCTGACACCTCCCTGTATGGCAGCCATACACATCCCTTCCAAAGCATGTAGGAGACTGGCTACACATGTACGCTGTTGGCACAGACTGCATCGGACATGTTATCTGCAATGTGTATTTATTTAACATGGAACCTGCGTGGTGGCTACAGTTGTAAGATATGCTTATGTAGTGACATTGCAAAGGTGCCATTGCACTCAGTGATAGGTGTGACGAGTGCCAAATATGATATGAGAATGACAGTCTGGGATTTACATGCTATACATTTCTTTATAGGTTGTACAAAATTGAATCCCCACATCTTACTGACCAGTGAAAGTCAAAGGTTACATTACTCGCTGTGTCCATAGTTCCATGGGTATTGCTTCAACTGTGTACAGTGTGTGGACACTACTATATTTTCCATTGGTGAATGAATTCCAAATGGATAGTATTGTGCAGTCCTTGGCATTTACTATTTGTCAGTGGCTCTGACAACAACTGAATGTGTGTCTCAGGCCATACTGGATAACTGTTGGTTCTGCATGGGAGTCAGTGACAGCTCCTAATATGCAATCACATGTTAATGTAGTCAGTCAGAAGTCACTGACAGTGGCCATGACTGCAGAGAAGGGAATGGCTACAAGGGGTACTCTATTAATGATGTCTGAGGGAAGTTCACTGGTGACTGGCGTCATTGTAGAGTAGGTCTACCCAATGCTATCTTCCGAGATTATGGTTATTAGACACTTGGCTATCCACCAGCTGACATACCACTCTGTACGTAACTTACACAGTTTCCAGCAAGGCCTGCTGGTCTAATATTGTCAAACACCTTGTCAGACCATGGTAAGTGGAGTGATTCATATTCCCATCATCCATTGCATACTGTAAAACTCGAGGTCCATCAGTTAGGGTAGGTAGGCATGGTCTTCCCTTGAACAAAACAAGCTGTGTTTAGTGTCCAGTGTCAGTAGGTGTATGACATTGTTACTGATCACATCCATGGCTTTACATATCAGACAACAGAGAGATCTGTGGACACTGCTTGGCACTGCATGCTAGGTGTCCTCTGTGCAACTATGTATTGCAGTTACTTCCATCATATTCCAAGAAAAGAGTCATCCAAGGTGTCTGTACAGAGCACAGACAAACAATGAAGGGAATTGTAACATGTATACCCTGTGAAGGTAAGGTGGGATGTTTTACACAGGTATTCTGCAGTTGGACACTGCTCAAGTGGTGTGTACTGCAAGGACTCAATTATATTGTGAAGAATGCAGAAAGCAGGGGAGTCCCTTGAATTGCTTGTGCCTGGCTACTTTTACTGCTGGTCTCATCACAACCACTCTGCCATAAGATGCCATGCTCAGATACTTTTTCTGTCATCACATGCAAAATATTACTACAAAGCTCATGATGAGTAGCAGGGCACAGCCTGTTTGCTCATCCACATGGTTGTCCCACATCATGAAAGGCTCTGTAGGCTTCACATACCCTCCTCCAGGTAGATGCCTTGATTAGTGACCTGACCAATCAGTTGGCTTTTGCATGTAGTATGCCTTCTGTACCAGGGTGGGTGGTATGTCACTAGGGAATTGACCAGATGATTATTAGGAGCAAAGCTGTAGTGTCACAATATAATGTGCGATGTCCAGTGACATAGATGTCCAGGCTTGCTGAAACAAGCAGCACAGCGATGGTTATCCATCTTAGGTGACAATTTCACAGCACTTCATGCATCCTGCCCTTTAACAGATTAATGGTGGATATCTGCATGACATGGCTGTGAGGCCTACTGCAGAGGACTGGCCATCTTTGGACAAAGTGTGTCCACCTGCCACATGTCCTGAGTATGTCATATTGTACAGTTATATGCCCGGAACACATGTCAGTGTTCTCACATCATGTCTCACAACAACCAGTTTGCTGTGTGGTTGCTTGACAGACATTGAACACTTGCAAGGCCAACGTAATGTCAGCAAAGTTGAACAAGTCCTCTCTGCATGCACGGGCATCCACATCTTCACTGCAAGGCATGCCTACAAATACTGTGTTTCAGGCTGTCAACCCCAAGGTTGTGGCAGCATGACCCTTACTTTGCAAGACTTGTCCAGTGTCACATTTGTAGGTATGGTATTGGGACCATGCCTAATGACAGGATTATGGTCATTCCAAAGTCCACATGACTAGCAAAGCATTGTATGGCAGACTTTCAGGTGCTGTGTTACCTTAAGAGACCTATATAAAGGTGACATGTGACATTTCACCATCTGTCATGACACTGCCTAATGATGGCATGCTGTGACATACACACAAGCATGACTGTATTGTTAATGGCATTATCAATGACTGCTGATGACATGTGGAAAGTGTGTCCACCCTTCTACGCCTATGCCACACAAACACAATGTGTGACAGATATGACTGTACTTCAAACCTTGATTCCATGGTGTTTCACACAGCAGTCAGTATATATATATATATATATATATATATATATATATATATATATATATATATGGCAAAGAGCATTTTGCCAACATGCACAGTTCACCTCATGCACCACCCACACCCACATCACACACACACACACCTGCATGTATGCAGCTCCTTACTAGACACATTCCCAAACAACAGACAACACAGAAAATCCTACCTCTGGAGAGCATAGTACACATAATAATGCATGCACCACTGTCTCACCAGTCACACACCTGAGGCACAACACAAAAGCAGACCTATTATTCATAGGTGAGTACATCTTGAGACACATTGATGTCTGTATCACCAGGCTACATATGAGAAATGCTACAGTTAGCTGCATGTGGGTTGACATGATACACCATACCACACACTGCCGCAACTCAAGGAATATCAGGTGACATAATGATGACATATTTCCTGCAGGTGTGTATGACTAGGGACATGTTACCAGACTGTATGCAGGCACTTGACTGAGCTTACACACTCTGTGTCTCTCTTGGGTATGCCTATAGCTTTCAGCTGCATGTGACCCTCACCTAAGATGAAGGCTCAATACACACAGAACATGAGAGACTTCCATGACTGCCTTAGTGTGTGGTGTCACTGTAAGGGATTCACTACTTGTCTGCCTGGGATGACTTGATAAACAGACATCAGTGCTTTGCCAGAGATGGTCTTCATCTTTCATCCCTGGGATTTTGAGTAATGGCCATGGCTACTGACACCCCCACAGTGCATCTTAGAGGTGCTACCTGGAGGGAAAACTTTCCAGTGAGAACCCCATCTTCATAAAACATCACGGTTTTGCTGCTGCACATTAGGAATGGCAACACTAAACACCAATCTGTGGAAGGTGTCCTCACCCTGGAATATGCAGACATTTGTGCAAAGACAGCTGGTCCATGGCTGTGGGCAGCACACAGCCATACCAGGCTACACATCCTGCCACATGTTCAGACCTCAAACTGACAGTGTGCAAGGTAATGCAGGTGGTTTATCCATATTCATTAAGGATAGATACACATCCAGATTTAGTGAAACACTATGCATTCCTGGAAACACTGCAGGTGCTATTCACTGCTGGAAGTGCACCTAATCAAGCCATTGCCAGCTACAGAAGCAGCTCCATGAATCCAGACACCAGTTGTGCTTATTTGAATGTATGTTAGTCTATCAAGATATATCAGTACAACATGGTTTGGGGTGACATTAAGTAACCTCCAACTGTGTTGGTTAGTCTTGCTGAAACTCACTTGCCCAAAGTTTAGTCCACATCCTTAACTACAATGCCCTGGACTAGTAGGGTGACATCCCCTCAAAGAGAGGTGATGTAGTGCTTCATGTACTTCCCAATGTGGGTGACAACTGCAGCCCACCACTGTAAGGTACTCTCTGGTGAGATCTGAACACAGATCAGTCTGATTAAAACTATCAGACCCAACTCCTCCTTGCAGAAAACACAGAAATATACTTCAACAAAGCAATGTATTACACCCTATGGGATGGTGTACATAGCGTGACTGTACCTCCTCCCTCAGATGGGATGGGCAAGTATGCAGGGCTCTGCACCCATGCATTATGTAAGCAGCAATACAACTGTATAGGATCCGTCTGTACCTGACAGAAAGAACCCACCTCCTCATGGCACAGCATACCTGTGTGGTGGACAAATGCCATTAGCAGGCTGTACAATAAAAGGTGGATATTGCTGTGTGACAGTTGGAGTGAAGGTGCCTCCTAAACTGCAGGCACAACCTCACATACTGTTTGTGTGACATCCTGTAGAAACAGTATGTGACAAAGTCAGCCTCTCCCACAAAGCAGAACTATAATGCATGGGTGTAGTTACATGTGTAACCTCAGAGTACAGGCCCAGATTGTTAGTGAACTCATACATAATGATACCACATATAATGAGTCTGTACTCTCATAGCTAACCTGTTGTCCCACAGGTTCTGCGTCAACTTCACTCCCCTGTCCCCACCACATGTGCCACATGACATTCCTACAACCTGTCCCATACCTTCCATATCTACAGAGCAGGTCATAACTGTCCTCTCTATGGGGATACACAGCATGTATTGGACATGCCAACATCCCAGGCTGCTTCCTACCTGGGATCCACTGAGGAATACTAACACCATTGGGAACTCCTTGCACTGGCTGCATCCCAGCTGACTGGACAACAGCAAATGTTATCCCCTTGCACAGAGGTGGTGCATCCACCAAACACCAGACCTATATACCTATTTGCCTGAGTAGCCATATCCGTTATGCCCATGGGGCAAATCATCATGTAGCTGATCAGCAACATATATGTGATCTACAAACAGTTGACTGTACACAGTTTGGATATCTGACAGGGAGATCATAGCTGTTAAACATGGTGCACATGTCTGCAGCAGTGATCAAGGACCTGGGTGAGGAGAAATCAGGGCATACAACCCCCTGGATGTAACCAAGTCATGTGACTCTATTCCCCACTCAGGCATCATTGACAAAAGCACCCATTTAGGCAACTATGGTAATATCATTATAGGGGTCACTAAGTGGCTTATTGATGGCACACATACTCAAAATAGGGAAATCTGCCTCCAGTAGCTGATTTGTAAGCAGCAGTGTTCAACAGGGCTCAGTCCTGAATCCTGTACTGCTTGGGATTCATTTAACCACAAGTCAAGTGAATACTGAATGTCTGTGGCTGACAATGTTGGATGATGCCTGCAAACTGTGAGGGTCATAGACTCTGTGAGTTATGTCAATATCCTACAAGAGGGTATTGATTTACAAATGCCTGTTGACATACTACTGGCTGTAAACTCCATGAAAATATATATAGGTTTATAGGTGTGTACTAGGCTAATGGCCCTGGAGCCTTTACAAGCCTAGCCCATAGTGCTTCGGTCGAGTAGAGCCACTGCAGTGATCCCCAGGGTGAATTTCCTATTTCCCATCCATTCATCAAGATTTCTCTTGAAGAGGGACAGTGAGGTGCTCTGCTTGACATGTATGGGAAGTCTGTTCCATAGCATGGGCAGTCTCTGGGTTATGAACCTGTCCCTCCAGCATGTTCTGCTGATTGTGGTAATGAGGTTGAGGTATCTAGAGTGTGTGGTGTGGAGGGATTGGAATTTCTTTAGATGTAGCATTATAGAACAAGTGTTTAAAGCCTAGGATACTCTTTGTGAGGTACTTTTGCGGCCTCTCCAGTTGTTGCAGCCTGTCTAGTGAGGTACATGCCAAATGGGGCATGGTACTTGATGATTGGTCTAATGAGGGAAGAGTAGAGGAGACAATGACCTCTTTCTTCCTGGATGCAAAACCCTTAGCAATGAGATGTGCCACATAGAAGGACTTTCTGACCAGAGTGGCAATGTGGTGGTCAAAGGAGAAGTTGCTGTCAACCTGTGTTCCCAGATCTCTTATAACACCTTCTGTGTTCAGTGGACTACCATTGATGTGGTAATTCATGGGAACTGGGTTTTTCCCAAAATGGAGGACAACACATTTTTTGGCATTGAGCTTAAGGCCATGGCTCTGACACCAGTCGTTGGTCTCAGTGAGGCCTTTCTGTAGAATAGCAACATCACTTGGGGAGTTAATAATAGCTCCCAACTTGCAATTGTCTGTGAACTTTGTCAGCCAGAGTCCCTTCATGTTGGCCTGAACTTCATAGAAGTATATACCAACAGGAGAGGACCCAGGACCAAACTCTGTGAGACTCCAGTCGGACTGTTCGGTAGTCTGACTTGGAGTCAGCTACTTTCACACTGTGGGTTTTATCTGTGAGCCAGTTTGCAACCCACCTAGTGATATAGGGGCTGATGACCAGCTTAGTGAGTTTTTCTATGATTCCTGAGTCGGGAATGGTATCAAAGGCCTTTGCCAGATCAAGGTAGGCTGTATGAACCACCTTGTATTCACCCACAGCTCTGGTGACTTACTCAAAGAAGTCAACCAAGTTGAGCAGGCATGATCTACCCTTCACAAAACCAAACTGTGTAGGATCCAGAGTTTGGAGATTCCCTATATCTTTGTTTATTAGGTCCATGATGATGCGTTCCATACCCTTGCATATCAGACTTGTCAGGCTAATGGGGCGATAGTTCCCAGGGTCTGTAGTCTCTCCGCCTTTGTGGAGAGGGATGACTGTAGCAGTGCACCATTCAAGGACAAAGCCTGAGGTGAGGCTGGAATTGAACAGGGCACACAAGTGAGGTGCCAGTTCACTCTGTAGTTTATGTAGAACACAGCCAGGGATATTGTCAGGTCCCATAGAAGCTGTATTCTTGGCCTTAGACAGTGCTGTTTTAACCTGTGCAGCAATAATACTGGGTGCCTGGCAATCTACTGGTATTGTGATTGGTCCTTTGGTGGGGGGGGGAGCGGTAAAGTTGGCACTGACTCTGTCAGCCAGTATATTGACTATATCTGTTGGCTCAGTATAAGAGGTACCATTGTGCAGTAGCTCAGAGCAAATCTGGGTATTGCCATGGAGATTCTTTACATAACTATAGAAGGTCTTGTGGTTGTCTTTACTATCTGCTGTAATTTTGTTTTCATAGGTAGCTTTAGAGGATTTGATGAGGGATCTCAACCTTTTGTTGAGGCTGATAAGGGAGTTTTTCCAGTCTTGGGATTTCACCTTATTCCACATCAGTTTCCACTTTCTGTTGTACAGTTTGTTTATGGCAGGGGACCACCAGATTGACTTTCATTTTTTTGAGGAGAGTATCTTGGTTCTAGTGGGTATGGAGAGATTCATGTATTTGTGTACGTGTTCGTACAGTGCATTGATGTATGATTTAGCAGTCATGCAACTATTCTCCATTTTCATGGGTGCTGTGAAGTTAGCCACCTCTGTTTTTAGGAGCCCAAAGTTAGCTCTGGAGAAGTTTTTCATGGTGGTTACCTTTGTGGGATGGTGGGAGGGATGTGGATTTCCAAGGTGATTAGTTTGTGGTTGGATCTAACCAGGGAGGAGTTGACTATTGGTGTAGAGCAATGGTCGCCCATGTTAGTAATGACCAGGTCAAGGATGTTGCTACCTCTAGTGGGGGTAAGAACAAGCTGGTCCAGGGCATTGAATTTCAGAAAGTGTTGGGCAGGTGTATTGATACATAGGTAGTTTTCCCAGTTAATGGAGGGGTAGTTGAAGTCGCCCTGTATGAGAGAGTTAGGTTGGACCTTAATATTCTCCAGTGTGCTTAGGAACATGGAGTGTGAGTCTTGGGACATGGTTGGGGACCTATAGCAGGCTATGACCTGAATCGCTGTCTTACCCAATGTTAGCTGCACCTGAAGTATCTCAGATGCGTTATGTTGAGCTACCAGTCTGGGGTGTGTGCATCCTTTATGAATATGGAAATACCACTGCCTTTGGAGCTTCAGTCCAAGTTCTGGGGCCAAAAGGTGTGGAATGAGTTATAGCCTGGTAGTGCAGGGGTGCTTTCTGCTGCCTTGAACCAGGTCTCTCTTACAGCACAAATGTCGATGTTGCCCATTTTAAGGAGTGCTTCGAGCGAGTGCATTTTGAGATTTAGACTTCTAGCGTTGAGCAGCATGACCCTCAGACTACATTTGTTTGTAGCTGTTAAGATGATAATTTGGTCTTTGGAACACTACCTAAAAAAAGGCACTACAGGGGGTGGCAAGAACCTTGACCAGTATCCGGAAGCCCAGGTGTGACAGATGCAGGCCACCTCTGCAAAGCATCAAGGTCTTTTAACCATGTCATCCCAGGCAGACAGATACTGAATCCCCTTAGAATGACACCAGAAACTTAGACATTTGTTGAAATCAATCATTTTCTGTTTGTACTGTGGTATCATTCTGGGTGATGGTTGGATGCTGCTCAGGGCTAGGGTCATACCCGCCTGGGCTACATAATCCAAGAGCTCCTCCATGTCTATTTTCATGTAGTACAGGGAGGTACGTCTCAGGTCAGTCACACCCACATGTACAATGACAGAGTCATATTCATGCCTGTTGTTGAGGGACCTGAGTGTGTGCTTAATCTGGCAGATCCTGGCACCTGACAGGTAGCTGACTGTTACTTTCTCCTTATTTAACCTAGTGAGTGGGACATCAGTGTGCCTCGCTATTGAGTCACCTATGACTTGTGTGTTGGGCATGCTGTTTTGCCTTAGGGGCTTTGGTTGTGTGGCACACTGTTTAGGAGAGTTATGTGTCTCGTGATTAGTGTTGTGGTGGTCGAGTGCATTTCTTCCCTGGAGGTCTCTGCTGTTTGGGTAGATTTTTATTGAGAGCCTCCGCAAAGGTGGGTGTGTGGTTTGTGTTTTTATGTGAAGGCAGTGCTGGTGTGTGTACTGAAGGGCTAAATGTTCCATGTGGTGTGGTGCAAGTGTTGACCTCCTCTACTTGACCAGCTATTCTGATCTTGGCTAGAGAGTATGTGGCTTCCAATTTGGATACATAAGTGCATCTCTCACAAGTCTGAGTGTTGGGAGGTAAGAGGAGAGGGTTGTCAGTGTACATGAGGCAGTTGCTACATTGCCTCAGGATGCCCAAGTTTACCAGGTTAATAGGAAAAAGCACAGGGAACTGACCTTTGGACATGCCTAGAGAGGTAGGCATTAATAATAAGTACTGGAGCTGTTTGCTTGTAGAACATTTAGTGCTGGTAGCACTTTTGTGTGCTACAATAATGGCTACAAGAAGTCTGGTAAAGTGCTAAACTAATAAGCTAGTAAAAGTGCAGGAGAGGAGAGAGCTACCAGATCTAAGGGAAAATTGAAGAACACCACTCAGAAGCTTACAAACAGTCCTGGATACAGCAAATATGTATCTGGAATAGGCTAGTTACAAGAAACATGAGAAATGAGCACAAACGCAAGCTTTTAAACCCGAAAGTTAAAAGAGATGGAAAAACTTCCCAAACGGCCAATAAACAACAATTTATGTCCCAGAAACCACTCCTCTTGTGGTAGATAGGCTACCTAGTGCTTACCACTCCCACAGATAAGCTAGAAGGCTTCCCTCCAACACAGAAAGGCTTGGGGGGCTCAGATGCTTACCAACAGTCCTGAATACAGCAAACCTGTATTTGGACTAAACTAGTTACAGCAAAGCCAGGAAACAAGCTTAGAAATGTATTTATTTTTTTTTCAGAAAGCAGCTAAAATAGCACTAAAAACAATTCAAGTGCAGTGCAAGCTAGCACACTTGAGTGTGTAGTAGTATTAAAGCAAATACAGTTTAAATAAATGCAATTTATTTAAAATTTATTCTGAACTAAATTCAGTTGTTTTATTCAAGTATGAACAATTAAAAGTGCCAAAAAATATACTTATCAGCTGAGAAGCACACTCAATCAGAACACAAGGAGGTTTTTTTTGTTAGTAAAGTGCAAAGGGAGGAAGGAGGAGCAGAAGTTAATTCAAGTTTAAGAACCTAAGTGTGGTATCATTTCCATCAGTAACACTTATGTTCCTGGTAAGTAGCACATCAGTCGCAACATGCAATGTACATACTCAGGGGCACACAGGTCTGGCCACACAGGTTTACACCTAAGGTACCTGAGATCACCTGTCTCCCCAGTGGTAAGACGAGAATCATATGTCATAATTGAGGGCACAGTCACCAAAATTGACATACTCATAACCTCCATGTATTTTTCCCTCAGCGAATCAATATTTGAGTGCAATGGCCATTTGGTACTATACCCTTCCAAGCACAACTGGCAATTCTACACAACACAATGGTCCTTACAAGGGAACTTCATGTCTTCAGTATCTGTTCAATGGGGTTCATCTGAGATCAGTGGTCATTGTAGCCTGTGGCATATAGACTACTCAAAGGTGATCTCCGCCTTGCATACGGGGCAATGTGTGACCCTGCTTGATTGGACATGCTGAAGATCTGTAGGTGGCATGATATGTGGATTACTCACTCTAAGGACATTAACCTGGTATGTGACATTAGTAATACATGCTGGTGGGAGAGATCTGTCTAGCAGAGTTTAACAGAATCCTGCCTAATGGCAAACAGAGTGCCTCAGTGGACCTCATCAGATGTCATCTGTATGATTGGCTGGGTGACAGTCATTTCACCACAGGGTTTCTGCCTGTGCCCCTCATGGACAGAGGCAATATGTGCTGATTATGTACATAAGGGTATACACGTGGTTAGGATTGCGAGGGCTGTATTGCCATTTTGCAACTAAAGTTCAAAGATCCTATGATTCCATAAGCTGATGCAAAATGCTGCAACAGCCAAACACACAAATCTGGCTACATTGAGGATAGCACCACTTCCACTTACTGTTTACAGGATACAGCACAGCACACACATACTGCAAGTTGGCTGCATGCAGGTTAGAACACTTACCTATGTACTGGTATGGGTCTAGGACTATTCACTGAAAGCACATTTTACTGAAACACATTTAACTGTGCATAATTCACTGAAAGCTCAATTCACTGAAAACACAATTCACTCAAGCACATTTCACTGAAAGTTATATATGGCCTTTTCCCCACTGTAGTGCAACCCTGGAGTTAGTATATATAGTAAGGGGAGTGTGGGGGGGCACTGCCCCCCACCTATTTTAACTATTTTGAACTATATACATGGATACTTGCCATTCCAATAAATTACTCTTTTCTGAACATAATATATATTTAAACTATGAGGGGGGCTACACCCCCCCCCACACACCCCACCAATGTGGGGGCCGGTGCCTGCCACACTCTCCTTACTATATATGCTACCTCCAGGGTCGCACTACAGTGGGGAAAAGGCCATATATAACTTTCAGTGAAATGTGTTTCAGTGAATTGCGTTTTCAGTGAATTGAGCTTTCAGTGATTTGTGCACAGTCATTTGAGTTTCAGTTAAATGTGCTTTCAGTGAATAGTCCTACACCCACTGGTACACACTACAGATCACAGTACGTGATGCATGGGCTACACCTAAAAGTCTGCTACTACTCTCTATTTACATCTCATGCTTGATGACATCAGCAGGCTAGTTATGGTCAGGCATTTGGAGACCTACAACCAAAATACTGCAACACCCTATCTCTTTCTAAGTTACGGAGGTGATCATATTTATGTTGTACAGGGATACACACATGCATATACACACTGAGTGGCCTGGAGCAAGAATAGAAGCCCTCCCTAACTACTCTTGCACACTGTAGAGCACAGTATTTGTCGCATGAGCCATGACTTAAGTGTGACATTACAATGGCAGTTGGTAGTCTTAAGGTCGATGACATCAGGAGGACTTGTAAAAGGGGCAGTTTGGAAAACGGCAACTTACAGGGCCAAAAAGTGCAGAACTATTGCAGGTTCATAGTCAATGAGGGATTCTCAGTTGTTTTGTAGGGGGATACATGCACATGTGTATGCACACACACACAAACACACACACACACACACACACCAAGTGGCTTGCAGTAAGATTAGAACCCCTACCCAACTACTCTTAAACACTACAGATCACAGTACTTATCACACTTGCCACAGCTGATATCTGTTTTAGATAGGACTGCAGGCAATCTACTTGTAGATTACACAAACTAGGCTTGTGTTGAACAGCATCTGTGGCATGCAGAGTGAAATTGCTTCATACTGTTATCTGCATCTAGTAGCCTAGCAGTCAGATAACTGTTATTTATCTTAGCTATGTGGCTACAGTTACCAGTATGACCATATGTGGCTGTTTGCATTTGGATGAGCAATCCTGTGGGCAAGAACAATGTGCTCTGCCAATGTGTGCGTAGACAACATTGTACATTACACCACCTACTCACCTGTTACTGTATGTGTGGCGACATCCAGCAAGTACAGGGGTCTGTAGGTAAGTGCATTATGTACTGTTGAGCCCTTACTTTGGATCCTTGGAGCAACATTATAGATGTGTGATAATGATTTTACTCCCCATTATCAGGATATGTAGGACAATGCAGACATCCACACACATACTTATGTATATAACAGGGATGTATATAGAAATGTGGCTGTGTGTGTGTGTGTGTGTGTATGATATATATATATATATATATATATATATATATATATATATATATATATATATATGTGTGTATGTGTATGTATATATATATATATATGTGTATGTATATATATATATATATATATATATATATATATATATATATATATATATATTTATATATATGTTACGTAGATATATGGGGTGAGACCTGAGATTTATGTTTATATATATATATATATATATATATATATATATATATATATATATATATATATATATATATATATATATATATAGGTATATATAAGAATATCTCTATTTGTATATACATAGAGATAGATATACTATCTATGGGAGAGAGAGAGAGATAGTGACATACAGTTATGGATACATAAATGTCTGTATGTATAGACATAATAGGCCATTTTGGGCAAGGGGCAACAGAATTGCACTCTTTGTAACTAAGTGTATGAACATGCCCAGTGGGATTGTCAGTACTGATAAACTAACTCCAGGCTACACCTACCTGTACTCCAGTCCAGAATTTTCATGTTACAGACAATGAAATCTGTCCCTGTGTCTGTAGTACTGCATTTCACTCACGTTGTCCACGGCATACCTCAGCAGTCTGATGTAATTAATATGTGACAGAGGTTAATCATTTTACACCAAACACAGACTGACAGTCTGCTGAAAAACCAACATAATACTACCTCACATCCAAAAGATGTGGATACTTCCAGATTAGAACCATCAACGTTCATCACCCATGCTAACTTCCCTAGTACACTGAGCCACACAAGCTGCCAGAGAGTAGTCATTCATCACACAATCAACAGCATCAATATATACATTGTTATTTTTGTGTTAAATGAGACATACAATGTATGATCGATTTCTGTGTTACTACCCTGAGATTGCCTGGACTGCTGATGTACCATTGATGTGTTACTGTTACTGCAGTTATATGGGAACACTGCTGTGTTGGGGGTGGGGGAACAACACTCCATGTTCTGATGGGATACACAGTAGTCCAAATATCATGTAACCCCTCTGTTTAACATCTCCCTTGACTAATGCAGTGAATATTCCATGCATGAGGCCTAGTGACTATTAAAGGACACATGATTGTGGACTGGGTATCTGTAGTTCTATGTGGATGTTACTTCTGTCCAAATAGCCTACTATGTTTACTTGCATAAATGTAGCAGATCCATACATACCATACCATATTATACTAATCCTTACAAATACTCTGTAGGTTAGAGACTTGCTTTGTGAATGCAGCAGTTGACAGAACTGTAGTTCAGGGCTGACTCTTTCTCATGCAAGCAGTACACAGCCAATACATGGATAGGCACAGGTTGTGTGGGTTGCCTGGCATCAAGTTTACTATATGTATGTGGAGTAAGAGTAAGGTATCAGTCTCTAGGGCCCTAGGTTGTCAGTGAATGTGCTGTGCATTGTCTCTTAGCCAAAGCCAGGGCATACTGAGCATGCCTATGTCTGCCTACAGGGACATCAGCAAGGGGTTCCTCTTCTGAGTCCTCCTGCATCTGTGGCTGTTGTGACTTAGGCACTGGTGGGGGGGCTGTGTACCCCTTCCCATTGCTGATCCTGCTGCAGCTGTTTCCGCAGGATCAGATTGTGTAGCATAGCACATACTGTGAACATATGTGCACTTGTATCTAGAGAGTACTGCAGGGCTCCACCAGATATACTGAGGCACCAGAACTGTGACTTCAGAACCCCAAACACACACTGTATGATGTTCCTATTCTGTGCATGTGCTTCATTATGGCATTCTTCCATTGGCATGTGTTTATTTCTGATGGATGTCATTATCCATGCTTCCAGGACATAGCCAGCATACTCCAGTAAATGGCCATGTGGGATGTCCCCCCCCAGCAAACCTCTGGTACAGCTATAATGCTTACCAAATAAGGGAGGCATGATAACTGCCAGAACTGCCAGCACACATATTCAGAATAATCCCCAGGTCATTGCACAGAACCTGGCAGTTGATGAAGTGTAATCTCTTGCTGTTGGCGTAGATTTTGCCCTCCTCACCAGGTGGTGTCTTCGTGTGTACATTAGTGCAATCTATGGCACCCAGTACGTCATGGTAGTGTGCTACATGGTAGAAGTGTTGCATATTGCTGGCCCTCACCTCAGTGGTGAGGGGAAAAGATAGGTGCTCACTGGCATGTGGTAGCATGGCAGCCAGGAAATGGTGGAATATCCTGGAAGTAGATGGCTGTGAGACCCCCATCATGTCCCCATTTGGTCTTTGGAATGTACCTGTAGCTAGTATCCTAAGGGTTACACATACCTTTGTTTCCACTGGAATGGGTTCCACTCTGTTAGCGCTGTGTCTGAGATGAGAGCGGCAGAGCTCAGTGAGTTCTTGTAGCATGTTCCTGTCAACCATGCAGTGCTCTACAATCTCTAGCTCATGTAGCTCCTGGAAGGTTACCCTGGGCCTGAACACTCTTCACCTTCTCTGCCTAGGCCTATTATCAGCAGCACTAGCAGCATTGACATCAGCATGTAGCACACACAGATGTAGCAGACCTACAGTAGCCCCTAGTATTATCTCAGTTAAAATTCCCAAGTCTGTACTCCAATGGTCCAGAGTATTGGGGGAAAATCAGAATGTAGGGTGTATGCACAGGGATCAGAATGTGTGATTGGCTAACTATGATGCATTCCACCTGCCTAAAATATAATTGACATAATTTAATGGCCCTATTTCAGTGTGCAATGCCACGTACAGCTCCGTGCCATGCAGCATAGCTTATGCAAAAGTAAAAATATCTAATTGAATACATCCAGTTTTCAGAACACGCTCAGCCAGGTGTGCACCTAAGCTTAAAAGAGCTTAGACGTGAGAGGGCACACCCCCCTCCGATGTCAGCCACATCC
This sequence comes from Protopterus annectens, assembly GCF_019279795.1. NCBI lineage: Eukaryota > Metazoa > Chordata > Ceratodontiformes > Protopteridae > Protopterus > Protopterus annectens. Next base: position 671,320,606 of record NC_056737.1, read on the forward strand.
TGTGTAAACATCAACATGATGTAACACCCTACACAAAGGGGATACGCGGACATAATTATTCCTTTCTGCTATTTAGTAACCCCACCTCATTTGCATACATATCCATTCTGACAGCCTGGAAACTGCATGCTTCATAGTCCTATCACCTTAGCAACAGCACCAATACATCATTGTAGGGACCCCACACAAGCACCTGTCATACATTTCTGTCACATACTATACATTTTTTTTTTTAATTTATTTTTTAATTTTCCTATTAAGCTTGTTTGCTCACTGTGGAGTGTAGCGCAAACATGCTGACATTACTAAAAAAAAATGTAACTTATTCCCTTTAATCTACTGCCAATTATTAGCGGACCAGAGTTCCGCTGTGGCGATCCCTAACCAGGAAAAGCCGAAAGACACAACAACAACAACAACAATTCCCTTTAATCTTTCTGACATACAGGCTAATAGCTTTGGTCATACGTGTATGCGGTCTTACATTTTCAGGGGATTTATGTCCATATTTCTACAGTTTTACACCCCCCTTTTGTCTCTTTAGACTTCTGTATGTAGAATTTTTTCATGTACATTAGGGACACTGACACAGGGTCTGAAAAGATGCCTTTCTGCATGTTGGATCGCTCTACCTGCCTCATTTGCATGTGATTCACCTGCTTATGAGGCCATTTGCATACCATGGAAACTTCCGTATTTGCATTTGTGTGTGCACTTCTAAGCAGCACTTACTGAATTTAAAAATATTTGTGCCCATGTAAGCATTGCGGCACCATGCCTACATAAAAAAAAAATTGTGTAGGCTCTATTGAATTCCCCCTATGTTTAGTCAGTTGTGATTCATGCCCACATAATTCACTAAGATTTAATACTCCTAGAAATTATAAATATATGCTGAAACCTATAGTTAGATTTGGATTTGGCTAGAATTGCAGTAGCCTGACCATATAATTAAAATGTTTGATCTTTATTTTTTTAAAACATTATATCAAAAGATGGGGAAACATGCATTATTTTGTGCTATGAGAATAAGATACATAAGTACTGGGTATTTCCTTTATTGTGCATTTCACAATAAGAAATGAAATAACTAATTTCTGTTGCTTTCCTAAACACTACTAAACTATTCACTTCCTGTTTTAATTCACCTGTGTGAAACTAGTTTCACTCAGATGCTTTTCCATTTTGCCTGCTTATTCTCTTAATTGTCTTTATCAATATGCTCCCATCCTTTCCACTCCCTAGTCATCCACTGATTCTCTCCACCAAAAATTATATTTGTCTATCTATATATCTATACATATCTATATGGGTCTACTTCAGAATGTCGACCATTCAGAATGCCGACTTTCATATGGCCGACACCATATGATCGACATTCCGAAAGACCAACATCCTAAAATAGCACAATTTACCTACCTGTAAAACTGTGTTATGCAGGGGGCAAGTCTCCTGCACCCCCAACACCCCCTGCTACTTAAATATTCTCACTCTGAGATCACACTACAGTGCAGGAAAGGGGAATCTTTCACTCCCGCACTGTGGCGGGATCTCCGCTATCATTTGTCGGCCTTTCAAACGTTCGCTCATAACCTACAGTAAACCTTACATACACAACTATCTATGCATACTAGTTTCGAACATTTGAAATTTCAAACAAATGAAGGGTTCCCATACATATATATATATGTATATATATATATATATATATATATATATATATATATATATATATATATATATATATATATGGTCTATATCACGTAATCGAACTTCCAAAACTTTGAACACCATAAGTTTGAACTTGGAAGATCGAAATGTGATAACATCGAAACATCAGAACAGCGAATTTTTTCCCAGGGAAAAAATTTGCTGTTCCGAAAAACACACACACAACACAAGCACACGAAAAACCTTATAAACCTACAGTAAACCTTACATACACAACTATCTATGCACTAACCTTAACCCAAACACTAACCCTAAGGTCCATCACTATCACACACTTACCTTACCCGCAACCTAACCCTAAGGTCCATCACTATCGCACACTTACTTACCCGCACCCTAACCCCAACGTCCATCACAATCGCACACTTACCTTAACCTGTTCCTTAACTTTCATACCACAGTGGAGAAAATGTCGAAGCCGCAGAAATGTACAACCGAATTCTTTCCCTGGGAAAGAATTCGGACTTCCACAGCTTCGACATTTTCAACTTTCGAACTTCCAAGTTCGAACTTCTGGTGTTCAACCTTCTGGAAGTTCGATTACATGATAGGAACCCTATATTTATATATATATATAGAGAGCAATCCAAAAATGGGTGCACATGTAATCATACAATAAAACCAACAAAAATCAGCATAGCACCCCACTGTGTAGTAAGATGGAAAGTAGTATATTGATTTTTTTCCTTAACAATGAATGAAACTGGCAGAATAATCACCTTCTAAAGTCATTGCTGGTGTGTGTGTGTGTGTGTGTGTGTGTGTGTGTGTGTGTGTGTGTGTGTGTGTGTGTGTGTGTGTGTGTGTGTGTAGGTGATGGAAGCACACAGTTGCATTTTAAGTCTCAGGAGTGCAGATCAAAGCAATCTGTCTGCTACTCTTAAGTATCACTTCATTTTTATAAGCAACACACTTTCAAGTCTGCATATCTAGTAAATATGCACAGATTACATGGATTGAAATTACCAGATGAATAAGAGTCCAAATACTTCTGCAGTGAACTGTACTCTACATGCAACGGCTCTGAGGGCTAAGATTAAGACTTCATCTGCAAGCCAATACTCTGCTTTCATGAGAAGCAATCAGCACAGGATGTGCCAGCTCTAAACCATGTATTATTCATTGTTATACTCCATTGATTCCTGATAACTTGAATCTTGACCCTTCTCTGTTTAAGCTTAGCTAACAGTTGCAGGAAATGATCTCCCAAACTAGTATTCCTGTTGAATATAACTACAAATACTAAAATTAAATGCATTCATTTGGTGTATAAAAAGCCAGGTAGATCATTACATTTTAAATGTTTCCTGAGAAGCTAGAACATGTCTGATCAAAACTGAACACCACACCCCTTCATGTAGGGACACACCTCAGTTTTGAATGCTTAGAAAGTTCAGGCTCTGCTTAGCTAGTTTCAAAATATTAGAGCTTATTTTACAGGGAGTGGGAAAATGAGATAATGTAAGCATATAAGAAATAAGGCTTGAGCAAACTTGTTTGACCAACACCCACTTCTCAATAATTACAACACAAATTTTCCCTGTTGTATTGAACTACACAGAGATGGAGATCTTCAATGCAAATGTTATTTGCTTCATGTTCATAACTCTATTATCAGCATTCATTTCTGGTATAAAAATGCAGTAACATACACAAATCCACCTCAAACACCTAAGAAAATATAATATAACAAGTATTTTTGTTGGGGGCAAGGACCTCTTGACCCTCACACCTCCTTTAGAGTGCTAAAATTAGCATTTTTATGATACAAGAAAAAAACAGAATGAATGCCATGCATGTACATTTGATAATGGCATTTACATACTTAAAGTAATGATGTTTCTTGTGTAAATACTTACCTACAACCTAGTAAATATTAAGAAGGAAAAAAAAGTCTGTCATCTTGGAAAGGATAAGAAGACCCCCATAATACCAGTTATGTGGCTTTTCCTATTTATTCAATGACATTTGATCAGCTTCTAAGTTCTTGAAGAAAATGTCTCTATGTCACTACTGATAGCATTTCTGATTGTGTTTTACATAATGTGGCATTATTGTTTATATGAAACCAGTGTGCACTGGTTTGGGGATTCTCTCCATTTCATGATACTGTGAGCCATATAAGAAAGGAGGTGTGAGGGTCAAGAGGTCCTTGCCCCTGACAAAAATACAGTTTTTGACTAGTGAAAGTAGACGAATGGGAATCTGTTTTCTCATAAAGTTGTGTTCAAATGAATGGAGCACAGACTACCCTGTCCTGATATATCACAAGGGAAGATAATTATGCATTTAACTACTTACAGAAATGCTGTAATACTGTTGGAACATGAGATACACACACACACACACACACACACACACACACACACACACATATATATATATATATATATATATATATATATATACTGCTGACAATGCAATATCATATTTACAAGGGAGGGCTTCCAGCACACTTTTATTCATTTGATTATTTGTCATCATATAGCATTTTACTTATTTATTTTAGTTTCTGTTTAACCTGGGTAGTATGTGTAATTAACACTTCTCTCTCTTTTACTGTGACATCTAAGTTATGCAATAAATACAACAAAAACAATACAATATAAAACAGCAGTACATTATAAACAACGACACACGAGTAATGCACATTTACAGAATGAAATAGAAGCACAGCTAGTTTTTTAAGCTGTAATTCATTTTAAGTTCCATTACATCAGCTTTTCAAAAATGCATATTAGCCACACAAGGCAAATCTAGTCATTCCTGACTGTAAGCCTAACCTTTGTCAGGTAGTTTGTTCACAATTAAACAGCAAATATGCAAATAGCATTCTCACATTCTTGTTTCTTGTTCTTGTTAACTCAAGCAATAAATGTTCCTGAGACTAATATTTTTTGCAGTGTGCATTTTTGATGTAGATTCCTGCAAAGTCACCTAAAATGTTTCATTACACATTAGATGAAGTGCAGTTCAGAGCCATGTATAATCTAGTGTGTGTGTTTTTGTGATGATTTAACCCATTACGTCCACTACAAAAAAGTGATTCCATGTTCAGCATGTACTCAGAGCACAACCAAACATAATCCTTTCATAGGTTTCACTCAGACAAGATAAATGTTTGGCACTGGGTAGCTAAGGTGCTATTAACCACCAGCTGTATATACCAAAACTGAGAAAATCAACCACTGAACCATCTTGGTATTGGTGGCCAGATGGTTAAACTGAGGAACCTTGTTAGTTAATAGGAAAGGGAACAGTTTGCTATATGCTTTAATGAATGCATTCTTTATGTATGCTGTGTATGAGAAGTATTGGTCTAGAACTGCACCCCCAATTTAAAGTTCATTTGTCACATCTCAACATTACCTTGAACAGCACATAGTTTAAGATGACTTATCCCTGTCTCTACAAAGTTTTTTAAACAAAAACGTAAACACCACAAATGTCTTCAAAGGATATAAAAATTTGAATAATGGATAAGCACTTTCATAATATAGTGAAAATGGACTTTTCAAAACCATTATTTTATTTTTATTTATTTATTTATTTCATAGTTGTTTACCAGGATAGTTCAGGTTGGGCAGCAGACGTCCGTTTTCAGCAGAGTCCTGGGGAGAAAAGCTCCACAAGTTACAAAGTACTTTAGTGAAAATTAATTTACAATAGATTAGAAAAGTGATTAACAATAGCTAAAAAAACTGATTAAAAAGGTGATTAACAATAGTTAAGAAAAATGTGATTAACAATAGCTTAAAAAAGTGATTAAAAAGGTGACTGACAAAAGTTAAGAAAAAACATCCTTGAGTCTGGGTAACAGTGATTAACTATAGTTAAGAAAACATCCTTGAGTAAAATTAACAGCTGAGCAAAATGCAAGGTTGTAGAAGCATATGATCACAGTACATTTTGTACAGAAATATTTGCAATCTATACAATATATACAATGCACATGGGTAGAGTGCAATATTAGTATTCACCAGCAGTATCAGGTATTACTTCCAACTTTAGGGGTGAGGCTTCAGGGAGGTCCTTTGCAGTTACATAAGTGGATGGTGAAGAGGTGTGATTTGATAAGGCTTTTGAAGGTGGGTGTGTGATACTGTAGCCTGAGGTCAGGAGGCAGGGTATTCCATGTTTTGGCGACTTTGTATAGGAACAGAGATTCACCTGAGCTGTTTTTACATGGGATTTCTTCTATTAGGGCTTTATTACTGGGTCATAGTTCCCTATTTGAATTGTAGAATCTTAGAAGGCCAGTCAGGGCAGGGGTTTTGTCAGGATAGTATAGTATTTAGTGAGCTAGGTTGAGTTGGTGGTAATCTAATAAGTTAGGAAATTCTAGCCAGTGAAGTGACTGTAGGGATTGGCAGTGGTGGGAATGTGATTTGGTGTTGGTTGCGAACCTGGCGATTTTGTTATAGCATGTGGAGAGTTTATGTAGGTGTGTTAGCACAGGGGATGCATAAAGTAATGTTGATAAGAGATGGGTTCTAGCTATGGCAATTCTAGAATTGATAGGGGTGACAGGATGGCAATGGGTTGGTAGTTGGTAAAAAGTCAGTAGTGGGGCTACCCTTGTGAAGGGGGATGATAAGTGAGGTTTTCCACAAGGATGAGATGGTGTGTTCAGAGATGGATCTATTTATCAGTACAGAAATGGGGTAGGCTATGGACCTGGATGCAAGTTGAAGGTATTTGGCAGGGAGATTGTTGGCAGTGAGGGTGGTTGGTTTGAGCTTTGATAAGAGTTTTTGGATGGTGGCTAGTGGTACTGGTTTGAGTGAGAAGGGGGTGAAATTTTCTTGGTCTTTGGGGGGGTTGGGGGTGGGTGGTGGGATCTGTATCATTTATGAGTTTTTGTATGGAGGAGGTAAAGTAGTTATTGAAGCTGATGGATATATCGAGGTTAGTGCCTTCTATGGTTGGTGGGAATGGGTGTTTTTTCCAGGTTGGAGGATATTGTTTATTGCAGCCCAGAATTTCTGTGGGCTGTTACTGTGTTTCCTTTGTAAGGAGATGTAGTGATTTTGTTTGTCAATCTTAATTTGTTTTTTGCCTTGTTTCTTAGCTCAAGAAAGGCTTGCCTAGTTGTATGTGTTTTGTGTTGACACCAGGTTTTCCAAGCTTTATCCCTGTACTTAAGTAAGGCCCTTGTTGTTTTCTGTAGCCAGGGGGCAGGGTTACTGTGTATCCTAATTGTTCTGTTTGGGGCTAGTAGGTTGAGGATCTTTAAAAAGTTAAAGTATTCTACTGCCTTAACCAGTAGGAGGGTTTTGATGGGGGCCCAGTTGCAGGATTTTAAGGCTTCCAGAAATTGATCTGTGGGGAAATTTTTGTGGGACCGGGTTTGTAACAGGGTGGGGGGGGGTAGTAGATTTCAGTTTGTGTCTAAGGATAAAAGTGGGGTTGTGGTCATTGAGAGAGCTGGGCAGTGTTCCACATTGATGGGCAGTGTTGGCTTGGTTAGTGAGGATCCAGTCCAAGATGGATTCCCTCTTTGCGGTCTTGTTGATACGTGTGAGTGATTGAATGAGTTGGGAGAAGTTATATAGGTTAATATGGTTGGCGGGTGCTTGGGATTGGATAAAGTTCCAGTCGATGTTGACATTGTCTAGAACTATAGTTTCCTGGGGAAGGGAGTGGGAGGCCCAGTGAAGTATTGACTCTAGAGTGGTTAGGTTGTCTCATGGAGGTATATTGATCACAAGTAAGTTTACCCTGGAATTCTACTTGCATTACCTAACAACACAGCTCCAATTTATACACTTACATATTCTACAAATTGTTTACTGTATAAAGGTGATTACTAAAATATTACCACGCACTTGCTAAAAAAAATAAAATATCATCTCGAGCACAACAAATACACTTTGAGAAAATTCATACAGATGGCTATACACATTCATTCAAATAATATGCTTTTTCAACTGCAGAGAAACTAGCTTCAGAGTAGGAGTTAATGCTTAATGTTTTTATCATAAATAAAATACATGTACAAGGAAGAAGGAATTCTTGAAGGTAATTTCTTGAATACAAAAAACTGGAATGGCAGCTTAGATTAAATGCAAGTAGAATTCCAGGGTAAAATGACCATATAACATTAACTCCTTTTTACAGTTTAGTGGCCTAGCTGTTAGAATTAAGATGACATAATATTCTAGATCTAGTCCTCGTGAATATAGTCTCTATATTTGCTATTCCCCTGGTTTCTCCTTCCTAAATTAAGTTGGAATATAAACCCGTAATATTTGTCTTCAAAATGTCCAAACTCCCTGAAACAAATATCTCTGAATTTAAGGAACTCAGATAGGCAAACTTCACACAATCATATGATGAAAATCTCAAAATTCACCTATGACAGCATCAACTCAAACACTGATACAACAATTAGCTTCAAAAAGGAATTATATGCCATTTAGACAAATAGATATAATTAGCAGCCTCACCAGAACAAAATAAAACTGGAAATTAAAAACAGACCATCCTAGTGGTCCACCAACATTAAAATAAAACTTTACAACTAAGGACTAATTCCTTAAATTATACAGCAGATCCAACAAGAACAGTATACATAATATTACCAGGGAAATGGAACCCATGAATTTAGGCTAGCTTCTGAAATTAAGAATAACAGAAGCCTTTCTTTAGCTATGTTAGGAAATTAAGGAACTATACCTAACAATACCTAGAACTTATCCTAAATGGGACCACCTACTCCAACTCAATAGATGTTGCCAATGTGATAGCAAACACGTTTGGTGTAAGCTTCACCCCAAAAACATTTATCCAGATTTTATATATGCCAGAATCTCTTACACCCCTTTTATCACTAAGGAACATGTTCTGAAAGTGCTATGAAAAACAAAAATACTGTCTCCATGAGACCTGACAACATACCTGGATGTTTAATAAATAGCTATAAACATACATACATGCAATATTTTAAGCACAGGCAATAATGCCCTTCTAGCTTGCCAATGCACCAAAACAGTTATTGGCCTTTTTTAATTTCTCCACATCTTTTGGGTTTCTAATACCATGACGGGAATGGACCCCATTCCTAAGTCAAAGAACAATTAAAGTTCATTAAATTAGCATTGTTCAGTCTTTGATGTCAGCCAGAAGTGCTCTTCACAGCACTCACAATATGCCCAGTAATGACTCCTGCAATTCGTAAGCAGTTGCATAGACTGGCAAAATATCTAAATACGATTGTAGATTCTTTTTATAAGACCATTGCTTCTACTACTATTGGGACTGTCTGGGTATCTTTCTTTCACATTGCTCTTGTTTCTGCCTGCAGATCCTGATATTTTATGACTTTGTGCCTCTCTGTATGCAAGGCACTGTAGTCACTGGGTGTGGCAATTTCAATGAGCAATGTTACCTTTGTCCTCTTTTCATGGACCACTATATCTGGTTTTCTAGCATCTATCTTTTGAACTGTTGGTAGTGGGTGATCCCATGTCATGTAAACTTAATAATTTTCTATGACGCTTTGTGGCTCATGTTTCCAGTGTTTTTCAGCCACTTCAATACCACAATGTTTGCACAATCCCCAGTGCAACAATCTTGCCACATTATTATGCCTTTCATTAGTATGTCAACCAACAACAAGGAATGCAACTGTTTCCAATTTGGTTTTACAAAACCTAAATTTGTCTGTTTCTCCCATATGTTCAATGGACTTTGTAAACTAACATGTATGCAGCCCACTATCTTGGGCTGCCAATATTAAACTTTCATTTCTTGGTTTGAACTCACCTCTCTTTAACCATTCCTGCATTCATTCTTGATCAACATGAGGTTCTTCCAGAAGTTTTCTATACTTGCAACAATATTTATGCATTTTCCACATTTCTTGCCTTCTCATATTCCCATAATGTGTCCAGGATGTTCCTAAAAATATCTAAACTGCTGCTTGCTTTAATGTAATTTGATAATCTATTCCACGCATCAGAAAAGGAAATAAGGAAAGCATCCAAAGAAATGCAGCACATAAAATTTATTCCATTTCCATTTCAACTTATTTAAAATTGAAATCAATGTTTGCAATTTAATGGACTTTTTAATAGCACTGGTGTTAAACCTGTTTTTATTTTCTCAATAATATTCTGATTTATATGTTGGATTTTATTCATATATACATATATCATAAAAGAAGGGGGTTCTTTATTGTGTTTAAGTTAATTGTGTTATTAGTCCTCACTGGTCAATTTAGCCAAAGTCTTTTGCAGACATGTCCTATCTATAACACATGCAATCAGTTTACCCAATTTCAAATCATCTGCATACTGACTGAAGCACACCTCAGATGCAAAAGATAGATTTGAAAGATACAACCGAAGCAAGTATAGGCCTAGAACAGTACCCTGTGGGTTATCCTGAATATGACCTACAATTTCACCTATCCATTTACTGTATAATACTTTCCATGTCCCATTTGTAAGCCATGCAGCTATCCAGCTTATTAAGAGTACATCAATACCTAGCTTTTCTAATTTATTGATCAGTTTTATGTTTGACCCTATCAAATGCTGAAGTTAAGACCATATAAATTACATCACAGCACAATGTTTCATTTATAGCTGTTATTATACTGTTATTGAACATCATGTTACAGGAGGTTATAGATCTATTTTCAACATATGCATGCCGATATATGGTTTTAAGTCCCAACTTTTCCAATTCTGACAATAATTTATACAAAATAACCTTCTCCATTATTTTTTATAACATGGAAATAAACTTATGGGCCTGTACAACTCTGCTTTGTCCTATTTTCCTTTCCATTAAATATATGCACTTGCTAAACCTGTCCAGTCTTGAGGAATCTCTCCCTACTGAAATGGCCTAATTAATAACAGATATAATGGTACTATAAGTTCATGCAGAAGTGTTCTCAGGTCATTATTACCAATTCCTACTCTTCCCTGTGCTTTGTTTGTGTTCTTGCTGAACCTGTTTTTAAATTGTTTAACCTAAGCTTAGCCATAGGATTTGTTCCTGAATTATGGCATACTAGAGTAGTGCCCTTCCACAAGGATGGTCCTACCACAGAACCTGGTCATTATAGACCCTAGAGCCTTAGCAACCAAATATGCAAAGCTATGGATCATATCATAACTGATCTTATCAATTAAGATATCGAAACAATCTCATTAGGCTAGACCCTCAATAGCATGGCTTCACCATAAGGAGATCTTGCCCATTAAATCTAGTTAACTTCTTTGAAAAGGTTTCACATGCTGTTCATAGTGGTCATGCTGTTAACATAAGAGTTCCTCCCTAACCCAATTCAAGTGCAGCTTGGACAACTGGATGGGAAACTGGAAATTCATCCCTGGTTTGGCACCTATGTCTCTAATGCAGACAGATAACCGGCAAATGGTTCATCTCCCAGGCCCATGCTTACACTTATCAAGGGTATCAGTACTTGTCAGAGATTTGGGATGCATGGCTAGGCTTACAAAGGCCCATGTGGTCATTAACCTAGTAAACACCTATGAACCTATATCGTCACTTAGCCAAAACTTTTGATTCCAAACCCTATGCAAGCTTTGTAAATAAGCTAAATGTTTTAAATATAAATCATTAGCAGGTAAGATGGACAATGAACTAGATAAAAGACAGAACCCACATAATTTGTGATGCAGGATGCCTCACCTGAAGATATGAAGTTAACCAGTGCTCTGTCTTGAGACCTTAGGGCTCTGTACTAGGACCCCTCCTTTTCAGCATTTATTTATCTGATGTTCAAACTGAGAACCAAGTCCTTTGGATAACTAAATTTGAAGATGACTGAAAAGTGGGTGTTATTGTCAAGAACTTCTCTGACATATGTAGCTTTCAGAAAGACCTTACTCTAGCTAATGCCTGTTGTACTGAAAACTGGATCAAGTATCCTTCAGAAATAATTTACCCTAGTTAATATCAGGTGTACTGAAATGCAGAAAAATGTAGTATTGTTTCATTTGGCAAACAACCCCTGCCCTCCACATATAGTATAAATTATACTCCATTACTAAACAAAAATGTAGTTAGGGAGATGGGTACCTAGGCTGACCATTCCTTCTCCCTTGATCATCGTATGGCAACTATAGTCAGAAAATCCTACTTAGCACAACTAACAGGCAATGATATAATCATCTAGAACTAAAGATGTCATCATTCTTTTATATTCAGCATTTATTCAACCAATTATAGAGTACAGTTTCCCCTTTGAGGTATACCTCACTCAATCTATCAAACAACTGGAGAAGTACTACAGGTTCCTAACTAAGAAGATTTCAGACCCTGATTTACCAAGAGAGGTTGGAGGCTTTTTCCCCATCACTTGGTATCTTATAGATTCTTGAGGAGTAATATGTGCCTAACTTGCGGTGTTATTACAGACCTTGTAGTCCTTGATTTCTTATATCTCCAGAAGTAAGTCTAATAACTTGACAGACACCAGAACAGTAGAGATAGATTCATTGCATAGTGCCTCCCCATGTCTAGAATAAGCTGCCCATACAGATTAAGCAGTGTGCTGTACTTCAAATAGAGCTTGGCTGACTGAATGGGTAACCTCAAATTTATCTATCCCTTCTTGAGTAAGGACATCAGCCTGGGGGTGGGTACTTGACAGTCAAGAGACTAAACTGCCTTGACATTCCTATGAATTCTTAACAAGCTTCTTCCACTGCAGATGTGACACAGTATCAGAAATAATGTTTAGCATTAATTTCTTTTTTAGAAAATATATGAAGCAAATGTTTTCCATTGTTTGTGCCATGATAATACGTCTTTCACGTGGACACTTAAACGTATCCTTCAGAAGCATTTTTTTCTTATGTCACCATGAAAAACACCTAATAGTTTTTTGTGAACATATAAAGTATTTCATTACTCACATTCACTCAAAAATGCATATTTCAGCTGGTTTAGTGCACTAGAATATCTTTTGGTGAAGTTTCTTCAGTTTTTTGTTTTGAATTTGAACACCTATAGATGTAAAACTACAAGGAAACCTATCAGAAAACCATAAATCCCAGTGTCACCATTCTGATGTGTACCTCATTGTGAGTGGTCTCAGAGACAAGCCAGAGAATGCCCAGTGAGCCACGTTTCTTCATGCCACAGGCAGGGGAAAGCATATGGTATTTAACATTATTTCCTTTAAATGAAATAGAAATTTTAAAACTTTCAGTATTTTTAAAGTAAATTCCTAAGCATACCTGAAACCAAAGAATGTTTTGCTATATGTGTGAGGTATTTATATTTTAAAATAAATCAAAGGATTAAGAAGGTATTCATGAGTATGTCACTGAAATAAAACAGTGCATGTGACTGTGATTTTGAGCAGCTACATGACTCTAAAATTGTTTGTGGCATACAAAAATAAGAAATAATCACATAGAAGACAGTTTGCCATGAAAATTTGACTATACACTGGAAGAAACCACAGATATATGTCACCTGAGTGAATTGTCAAGTTTGCAATTGAAATCTGTAACAGACAAGTTGAAAGTAAGAACAACAGATTGTATATACAAATGCTTAAAAACTGAAATAATGATTAAAAAGGAAATGTGGAGATGCAGGTAATTATGTGTCATCCAACTTAGTGATTGGTTAAAAAAAACTGCTAGAAACCACAACATATATAAATGTTACACCGACAGGCACGATAAAGCACAATATAAAGCTAAAAATCAAATGTTTAGAATATGTGGTGAAAATTATTATTTCATAAGAATGGGTTTAAAATGTAAAAATAGGCAAGAATAAAATATTAATTTTGTAGAATCAAGTGGTTAAAGGCAGAAATACTCATGTTTACACAAGTGTAGTTTGTGTCAGTGGTGCAACAGGTAGTACACTCACCTTTGCTGCAGAACGCTGTGGGATCTATTCCACATCAGGTAGATCAATTACTGACACTGCAGCATAAGGTAGGATATGCACTCCTGAGTGTGTTGTCCTTCATATGAGACACTAACTGAGGTCTCATCTGCTTGAATTGGTGGTAGCACAGGTAGACATTAAAGATCCTAAGGTACCTATCAAAAAGAGTAGGGGGGGTCTTTATTTAACACAACATAAAAATTATTTACAAAGTGTACATATTTATAGGCACGTATATACACATTTCTATTTTTTTAGTTTCCTATCATTTTTCTTACATCCTCATTGTTATTCTTCCATAACTGATCCCACTTCCTTCTTCTACAAACATGATCTAATTTTTCACAATACCTCTGCCAAAATCCATTTCCCATTAAAAAAAATTTCACTCAGTCTTTCATTCCAAATAATCCATAAATTCTTATCTACTTTTCTCACATATTCTTTTTTCTTGTTCTTATAATATCCATACATAATCATATTCATACTTATATTGTTTATGTCACTGATTTTCTCAAAAACATTTTTCATACTTCTAAGGTGGCTGCACACTGATCAAAAGCTTAATTTCAGCTACCCCAGTGTGAAAACATAAACTGATAGATAAGGGCTAGTAATTCTGCCTGTTTTAGTATAATCCAGTTACTAGCTAGTAAGTACACTGCCTAGATGCCAGCAAAGAATAAATTTAGACAGCCTGAAAGAAAATCAACTAGAAAAGATGAAGAGAAAACACTGACTGGGAAGAATCCTGCAGCTGTTCAGCTAAAAGTGGTTCAAGCTCCAGCACTGATACAAGAAGTGACTTCCGGTAGTTTAGAGGAAAAATAAATCAGATATGTTCAGAGCTGATTACAATAAATGAAACAGTGAAGTAGTATATCAATTCAAATAACAACAGGTTGGAAAAAAATAAAAAAAGCTTTAAACAGCAATTTAGATGAAATGATATAACTGCAAAAAAACTAGAGGTTGAAATCAATACCAGAAATACAAGGTCTAGGGGCCTGAATTAAAGATAACATTCTGGAGAGACAAGTATGTGTCCCAAAGACTGCCCCTTCTATGGAACAGGCTCCTCATCCATGTGAAGCTGAGTTCATCTATTGCCCAGTTTAAGCAAAACCTAGACAAGTGGATAGGAATAGAAAATTTGCACAATTCTTGGCACCAATGTCTTTTATGGACAGAGGTAGGTTATAAATGCCTGGCCCTCAATGTCCTGTTTGGATATAAGACATCATTATTATTTCGGGAAAACTTGGCTAGGCTTAGAAAGGCTTACTGGGTCATTAGCCTAGTAACATATGCATAGCTAACAGGATGATCATGCAATTTTTCTGAGGTTGTTCTGCATCCCTGTTTACTCTATACCTGGTTATTTTGTTCTCGTTGTACAACAGTAACAAGGTTTTTGTCCAGTTCAAAGTTCTTAACCAATTTACAGTGTGTCAGATGAATCCAGGAAGCTCGCTCTGCGATCTTGACTGTAGTGGGTGTTGACAGTAGCACTTGGTACGGTCCTTCCCACTTTGGAGAACTCCAATTCCTTTTCTTCACGACCTTCACCCAGACCCATGTGCCTGGGACTACTGCTGCTTCCAATGGTCTGGCTTGTTCTTTATCTGAAACAGAATTTAACTGCAGAAGTTTGCTATTCAAAAATCGCCTCATATACTCTGCAAGTGAACTGTCAGCCTCCTGGTCTGCAGGCATGAGAGGTTTCCACTGAGGTGTATAATATGCCCTCCCAAACAGAATTTCAAAAGGAGTTAACCCTTTTACATTTGGAACAGTTCTCATACTCAACAGTACCAGAGGCAGACAGTGCACCCAGTTCCTTTGTGTCTCACTAATCAATTTCCTAAGCTTATTTTTCAGAACTCCATTATGCCTCTCTACTAATCCTGCAGATTGGGGGTGGTATGCACAATGGTTTTTCAGAGAAATCCCGAAATAACGGCTCAATTGTTGTATAGTTTGATTTACAAAGTGTGTGCCATTGTCACTATAAATATTTTCCGGTATGCCAAATCTAGGAATAATTTCCTTAATGAGGACTTTTGCAACAGTAGCTGCATCTGGATTTTTAGTCGGAAAAGCTTCCACCCATTTGGAAAACATATCTATAATGACAAGACAGTACTTTTTATTTTCACATTTGTTTAGCTCTATAAAATCCATACAGATAGTATGGAACGGATACGGTGGTGTAGGGAAACTCCCTTGCTTAGGCTTCAGTGCCCCCTGTGCATGATGCTTGTTACAAACATGGCATGCTGCACAAAATTTTTTTGTGTAGTTTGTAAATCCATACGTTGTAAGCACTCGATTCACTAACTGTACCATCCCCCCTATTGAGACATGGCACTGCCCATGGCTCAACAAAGCTGCATATCTAAACAAGTTAGATGGTAAAATTGTTTTTCTTTCTTTGGAGATGTACAGCCCTTTCTCAAGAATTGCTCCTCATTTTATCCATTTTTGTTTTTCTACATTTGTAGTAAGTGTCTGCATTGTTTTTAACATTTCTAAATCTAAAATCTCAGATGGTTGTAATTCCTCACTCAAAAGAAATACTTCTGAAGCTGAAGCTGCTTGCTTCGCAGCTGTATCAGCTTTCGCATTACCTTTTGAAATCCTATCCTGTTGTTTGGTATGAGCTACGCATTTACAAATAGCTACTTTCTGAGGTAACCGAATAGAGTCTAACAAATCTAAAATAAATTGCGCATGATTAATTGGTTTACCAGTAGATGTTATCATTCCTCTATTTTTCCACTGCTGCGCAAAAACATGTACAGTAGGAAAAGCGTACTGGCTGTCAGTAAAAATGTTCACATGTTTATCCTTTGCCAAGGTACATGCCCTTGTTAAAGCAATCAGTTCTGCTGCTTGTGCAGATAAGTTGTGTGGTAAAGACTTTGCTTCTAAAATCTCAGTATCAGAAACTACTGCATACCCCACTAGATTCTGTCCTGTAGGACCCCTCCTACACGAGCCGTCCACATAGTATGTCACCTCGGCATCATCCAAGGGAACATCCGTGAGATCTTTTCTAGGCAGTGTCTTTTGCTCAGTCTCCTGCAGCAGCAGTATGGTTTGCCATCTGCAGGGGTTGGGAGCAAGGTTGATGGATTCAAAGTTGTGCATAGTTCAATTGTCATATGAGGTTGGCTCAGCAGTATAGTCATACAGGAAAGATGTCTAGCAGGAGAAAGATATGCTACTTTTTCTTGCAGTAAAATAACCGCGACTGCATGAGGCACTCTCAATGTGCGAGGGTGGAATAACACTACTGAGGCTGAAGCCTGCACTGCCATTGCAGCTGCGACTACTGCTTGCACACAGTGGGTCAAGGATCGCACCACTGGGTCTAGCTGTGATGAATAGTAAGCTATGGGGTGTTGTTTGTCCCCATGTTGCTGTGTTAACACTGATGTCATATAACCTTGCTTACAATCTACAATTTGGAAAAATTGTTTATGATAGTTCGGTAATCCTAAAACTAATGAGGATGCTATCAGTTGTTTCAATTTGCAGAAAGCTGATTCTGCTTCTGGTGTCCATTGTAATAAATCTTGTGCTGCCATAGACTTCTTGAATATTAAGTTGGTTAGTGGAGCAGATTCCAAGGCATAGTTTAGAATCCAACTCCGACAAAAATTAGTCGTAGCTAGGAAGGACATCATTTCCTTCTTGGTAGTTGGTTTGGGTGCTTGTAATATTGCTGTTTTTCTGTCTTCATCTAATATTCTGCCTTCTTTGGATATTACATATCCCAGGTATTTAACCTGCTTTTTCCAAAGTTGCAGTTTGTTCTTGTTTACTTTGTGTCCTTGAGTAGCTAGAAATTGTAGTAATGCTATGGTATCTTCTCTGCATTCTTGCTGGGTGGGGGCTGCCAGCAGAATGTCGTCTACATAAAGTGAAATCTGGCTGCCTTTCGGTGGGATAAATCCCGCCAGGTTACTTGTCATTTCCTGTGCGAAAATTGTCGGACTCTGACAATATCCCTGTGGTAGTCGCTTGTATGTATACCTTTTTCCTTGAAATGTAAATGCAAACCAATGCTGGCTGTCAGGGTGTATCGGTATTGAGAAAAACGCATTGCTAATATCTACCACAGAAAAATACTTCTGTTGATGTTTCAAATCATTTAATAAAGTGTGTGGATCTGGCACCGTAGGTGTTCTAGGTATAACTGCGTCATTTACAGCTTGTAAATCTTGGACCATAAGCCATTCTCCATTTGCTTTCCTAACAGGAAATAAGGGTGTATTACATGGTGAATCAGGAGATTCTATCAATACTCCTTCCTTAAGTAAGGCTGCTATTATAGGTTTGATTCCTACTTCTGCATCCTTTCTTAAGGGATACTGTCTCTTTTGAGGTCTAAATGCTGACTTTGGCGTGATAGTGACTGGTCCTGCTGTACGAATAAGTCCTACATCTGATTTCCCTGTTGACCAGAGAGTCTCTGGTATGTCTCGTAAGGCTTTTTCCTCTTCCTCTAGTAAGAGTGCTACTCAGCTGTCCTCACTTGCCTGCAAGTGCACAGTTGGGTGTGTCTGTGCTATCCAATTCAACTTCTGCTTTTGTACTCCCTGTTCTGAAAGTTCTAATTCTGTCTGTTTTTCCCACCTTGTGACTTTTTCTCCTAGGTCTGTCCACTTCACATTTTTATCTTTAGTTAAACTAACATGCGGTAATCGATTAGATTTGTAAAGGGCTAGGAATTCCTGGGGCAATGAACAGCTAACTACATTGTTTCCTTCTGTGTCCCAGTACAGATTACGCAATACTAATCTGTTAGCATGGTTTCTAAACAGTTCTTGCTCATATTCTTTATCAGGTCCTGGTTTGCTACAGTAATATAGAGTGCAATACAACAAATGCTGTTTATCAGTGTCAAGGGAGGGGGATTTACTGATGGCTACGTTCATCAGTTCTTCAGTTACTGCCCCTGGACCAGTCGTAACCAAGTCCTGGCTGTACCAATAAAATGTTTCACCCTCCGGTCGCACCACAAAAGTATCCATTTGTCGCTGTGCTTCCATACCCTGCATAGTTGGAACTACTGCTATGCCAAATATCTGCATTAGGTCTCTGCCCAAAAGATTTACTGGGCATTTTGCAGAAACAACAATTTTGCTTTTCTGGGTCATCCCTGAAACAGGGTCAGTTATTGCTATGTTGTGGGAGAGTGGCTCCCGATACAGCTGTCCATTAGCTGCTTTCACTAATATGTAATCAAGTGATTCTGAATTTTCTGGTAGTTTGGAAGGATGTATCAGGGTCCGTGAAGCCCCTGAGTCACACAGGAATTTAACTTCCCTCCCCTCTACCAGAAGTGTAACGTCCGGTTTTGTGTCTGCTAAGTAGAGCTCTAGGCTCAATAATGCCAACTCTAAAATTTCATTTTCTTCATTATCTGTGATTTCATACATATCCTCTATTTCTTCCATCACATTCTCTACTCCTTCTATCACATTTGCATTTGTCTTTTCTTGATTATTCCCTTCTAGTGATTTTTGACTATCATATAGTCAGTCCTCACCCTCCTTGTCTTCTGTGGTTACCTTTTTATTTTGCCTGCAATCCCTTGCTAAATATCCCTTTTTTTCCGCATTTAAAACATTCACCCCTTTTCTTTCTCTCTTCAAACTCCTCTGATCGCTTTTCAGATTGTTTGTTTCCCTGGGCATTTTTCTTACCCTTCTTCCCGGTCTGTACTACAAAGACTTCTGATCCGTCTTCTACTGCAAATACTTGAGTTTTCTTTTTCTTTTTGCTATTAAAATGCCTTTCGGCATGTCTTGCATATTCAAGTAATGACTGTAATCTACTTGTACAATGATCTACCATGTGCTTTGTAATAAAGCTGCTAATGGGTGCAATACTGCCTTTCAAAAATGCATTCTTTAATTGCTGCTCATATGGGGAATCATGTGTTTGGTCCTCAGGTACCTGCATTCCACAATGGTTATTAAAACACTCTAATAATCTGGCATAATATCTATCAACAGTTTCACCTTCTTGTTGTATGCATTGATTAATGCAAGTCCAGTCAGCCCTAGGCTTCCATTTCTCAGAGATTCGGTCTGTCAGACCTTTCACTCTGTTATCCAGTTCTCCGTTACTATGTGGGAGTGGCCTATGTTCTGCGTCACGGGGATTCCAGTTGCCATTGATCATGTGCCAATCTGGACCTATGATTTGTCTGACTACTTTCTCTACTTCCTCTCCATTTAAATGGTAACTTAACCTCATGCCCTGTAAGTCTTCTAAGAATTTTCTAAAATTAACTTTCGGATGGGGAATTCCCTCTGTGGCTTTCCGGATGTCTTCCTGTGTCCACGATCTATATACTAGAAGAGATGGGTCCTGTCCTGCCTGTCCTGCTTGTGGATTTGGTACTTCTATGAGTGGACATATCTCTTCTTCACTCATAGCTCGTGAATTTTTATTTATTTCATACAATTCAATATCCCCTCTTAAGTTGCATGTTCGAGACCTAGTCTCGACAGGATCTCTGAC
Organism: Protopterus annectens; assembly: GCF_019279795.1. Taxonomy (NCBI): domain Eukaryota; kingdom Metazoa; phylum Chordata; order Ceratodontiformes; family Protopteridae; genus Protopterus; species Protopterus annectens. The sequence goes on from NC_056737.1 coordinate 671,340,769, forward strand.
AAACGTTTTTGATTTCGCAGGGACAGCCGGATATAGCGGAGGTGGATCAGCTAGTCCACTCGCTTCATATTCTGGTAAAGGAAGTGGAGGGGCGGAGGGGCTGATGCTATTACCAAGTTATTGTCTTCTTTATCTAAAAACATTGTTTTTGAATTTTTATTCTTTTGTTCCCTGTGGTTTGCTTCCTCAAGCCACCTGCGTGCCTGAGGAACTTCCAATTGACATTGCTTTTTTACCTGACCTTTTGCGTCTGTTTTAAGATGTTTGACAAGTTTGATAAGTGAAGGTTTATCTAATTTGCCATCAAATTTGTATTTATTAACCCATTTTGTATAATATCTAACGTTATCGGCACGCTGTAACTGCATATATTTCGCGTCTTCGGTTAAAGGTGGATCTCGGGAACTTTCTGTGCACTTATTTCCCATGTTGTCTTAACTTAATTAGAAATCATTACGTAACCCTTTTTATCACGTGGTACCATGATTTTCACTTCTTCACAGTTTATCTAGAATAACTGCCTACCTATCCTGTTTCCCTGATCTATGACAAGACAGCAATCTTTTTTTGTCCCTGATTTACATAAAATCTCCCTGACAAAAACAAATACTGTAACAAGTCCCTGATCTGAAACAAAGAAAAGGTAAATTCCTCCTTACCTGAGCCTCCGTGATTGATCGTCTCACCGGAACTGTTGACTCATCCTCCAATCGCAGATCAGAAACAGTGGCTGACCTCTTTTGAACGACAATTCAGTCAGAGGTCTTTCAGAGCAGAAGAACCGATGTGGCCTCTTCCCCGTATGGTTTCATGCCACCGGACCCATATGACCTGAGCTAGAGCGAGAGTTTTCCGTCTCGAAGGACCAATCTGTCATAGGAAAAATAAACTTTAAAAATGATCAGTACATGGTAGGTTCAGATTAAGGCACTTTAATCTTGCAGCAAGGAGACAAAAACATGCTAATACAGAGTTTGTCTAACTAGAATCAGGAAGTGCAGATATTTTTATACATTTTCTAATAAGACATTGCCTACCAAGCTGACGTAACAAATCACAAGTTTTAACATCATCATTACATAGCAGCTGTTTGTTCATGATTTTCTGCTTGCACTATCAATTTTATGAAAAACCTCCTAAGAAAAACAACGTGGCCTTGGTGACCACCAGTTTGATACAGCTTCCCACTATGTTATGTTACCATTCAAGGTACTATAGCTAATTTGAGCACAAAGCAAGTACAGATTCTTCAAGCAGTCTTTTGTTTCATGTATCTCTTCTTTTCCGCAGCTGTGCATGTTCTCATAACACGAACAGAGCTGATTGTTCATATTCAATCATATTATAGAAAACAGTATTGTTCTATTCATACACTATTCATACATTTTCCTGACCTAGCAGATAATCACCTGCTTTTCAGTACATTTCCAAAAGGTATAAACATGAATTTTGCTGTGATAGCAAATACTAGGTCAGGGTACATCTTGCAGTTTCAGAAAGCATACTGTGGTTTGAAAAATCATCTTATTTTCATATAGAATTAAGCTTGTACATAAAATAGAATGAAAATGTGTTAACCCTTTTAGCTTCTAATAAGCATTAGACATATATAAAAATGAATATTTTTCTGACATTTCTCTTTCATTTCTTCATTCACAATGCTTTTACTTCTTTTTTAACTTCCATTCCTTCCCACAATTTTTTGTATTTATAATATAGTATCATTTCTATCAAGTTTTTATCTTCCTTCATAATTCCTTATATAAAATTAAAATCCTGCATGTACTATTCAGTTTATTAAAACCAAGTCTCCTTGCTTTTCTTTCATATATAAAATCCCTCACTTGACTGGACTCAGTCTAGAGCCCCATATAAAAGATAATCATCATTAGTTCCTTTTCAGACTTAATAGGAATCATATAGATGTTAGCAACATAAGCAATTTTTCCTATTACCATGGTGTTCAACAAGTGTGCTTTTTTCTATATGAAAATCTTTATGATTTCCAAAAAAATAGTCATATCCTTTACTTCTTTGAGTACATTATCTCATTGTTGTTGTTTGTATTCATTCCTTCCAAATATATTTCCTACTATATCTATATATTTTTCATTGAACTCAATACATCCTATCATACCTTCAAAACCAAATCCTTTACTTTTCTCTTTATTTATACCTAAGCCATTTTTTTAATTTATACTTACTTTTTCATTTACTTCTTCCATCCATACTTTATTTTTAACAATTAATACAATATCATCTGCATAATTATACATTCTTGGCAATTGTACTTCTTTCATCATTTTGTGTCCACTGCTACTTGACATTTTATTAATTTCCATAACTAATGAGAAAATTACACTACTAGCTGGGCAACCCTGTTTTATTCCACATTCTATTTTTATTTCTTCCCCAATCCATCTATTTACATTTAGTTTCACATAGTTCCTTTCATAAACAGACATTTTTACTTGTAATATTTTTTGCTTACATTATATGCCTGCAAAATTCCCCATAATGATTTATATTGAATATTATCATAGGCTTTACTTATATCCCCTATCATAACCTTTGCTTCTACATTTTTATTTATGATATCATCAAAAATTTCTTTTATTATCCATACTAACTCTTGACTTCCTATAACTTTTCTTCTGAATACATTTTGGTCATATATTCTATCCATTTTTTGTAACCTTTTTGTTATTATTCTCATAAAAATGTTATAATCCATATTATTCAATGTCATTGGTCTCCAAATTTTTATCTCTTCTTTATTTCCTTTTTTAACTATACATTTTATAACTCATGTACATATCTCTTTCTCTTTAATTCCAGTTTCTAACCATTCATTTATAATGTCTATAAAAAATGTTGCCACTCCTTCATTTCTTTATACATACCATATTCAATTCCACCTAGTCCTGTTGCAAAATCCATTAATATCTTTTAGAATTTCATTCAATTCTTTCATAGTTATTTTTTTGTTCTAAATACTCGTTATCTTCATTATTTAATTTTTCACCTTTGTAAATTTGCTCTATGTTTTCTTCTCTTTTAACAAATAATTCCAATACATATTATTTAATTATATCATATATTCCTTCTTGCTGTCTTTTTCACATACCTTCCTTATTTTTTAATTATCTTATTATTTTTCCTTCTTTTATTACTTTACTCAAATATGGTACTACATCTTCTTTCTTTCCTTGTAAATGATATTTTTGTTTACATAACAAGTTGCTAATTTTATTTTGATTCACTTTATATATTTCTCTTTTTTTTCAAAAAAGGAATTCTTCTTCTCTAATAATTCTTGAATGTTTCTTGACTTAATATCTTATATCTCTCTTTTTTCTTTTTTTCTTCCTTATACATTCTAAAACACTGTTTTATATTTAGTAAAACAATCGAGATGAACCAATACCACTTGCAGAATACAGGTTTATTGCTGAATGTCCGTTAATACACTAACAAAGTACTAAGCGCTTTCACCCATACAGTGGGCATCATCAGAGTACAACATCATTCACAAAATTCTCGAATTAAATAGAAGCACCAATTAATAATTATTCAATTAATTCAATTAATTAGTCAATTCTAGTTAAAGCTGAAACAACTAATGTTATATAGTACATACTTGTAATAAATATAATAGTTATACTAGTTAGTTAAAAAAATCTTCTTGATTACAGCTAGAAGCCATTAGTAAAATTATAAAATATATTAAATATTATTGATATAATGATTTTGTTAATTAAATAATTTTATTAATATAAAACACACAAACAGAATTGTTAAAAACCTAAATACTATACAAATTTAAAAATTTTTGTGTATACAAATGTGTAAATACTATAATACCTATATAAATTTTAACTTAATTAATTAATTTTATATAAATAATGTTTTTATATTTCCCTTTAAAATTAAGCCACCAAACAGTCCAGTTCTTATAAAACGCTCTCATATTCATATGATTTTTCCATAATTCTGTAAGTTCTTCTTTCTCTTCTAAATCTAATTCCTTTTCATTAATTCTATTTATTCCTTTTCCTACTCTTATATATTCTTCATTTTCCTGTACTTTAACCCATATAGCTACATGATCTGAAAATCCAGCATACTTATTCCTTTTTAACTTTCAGATTATCAGATATTAAAAAATAATTAATTTCTGTCGTAATTTCATTCCTTTTGTAGGTCCAGTGGTTATTCTCCCATACACTTATCTTTCTACTGCTCATAATTTCTTTAACCATGTTAATATTACAATTGCTCTTATTTTTTCTCAAATTACAATTAAAATCACCCATCACAATAATGTCCATATTTACACAAACATATTCAAAAATATTTTTAAACATAATTTCTCTTTCTTTTTTGTTACATATGCATATACAGCTATAATTCCATACACATATTTTTCCATCTCAAGTCTGTTACTGTAATTTGTCCTGATTCCACTATGGTTACATCCAATATTTTAATGCTTTCTTGACATAATATACATATGCCCGAGCACGTTTCTTTCCCCATGTTCCAAACTACTACACCATTCCTAAGTTTTTCAGTTTGTGTTCTTTCTTCCTCTGTAAATAATCTATCTTCTAAAACAATAACATGTGCATCTACTGCAGCACACCAGTGTAATATACCAATTCTCCTCTTAAGATTTTTCATACTGTTCACATTTAAAGCTAATATTTTCAGCTTTTAAGAACAGTTATTATAATAAAATGTTTATCACTTTCCTTTCTTGTTTTCTCTCAGCGTTACAGTTTTTAATTTTCTTTTCCTTTCTTTAACTCTTTCCCTCATCAAATTATTTTTATTTCTTACTGTGTGCCAGTTAGCTTCTTCCTCACTTGTCTCCTCTATTTCTTTTCCTTGTTACTTTCTTTAACTTCGTGTATAACCTCTTTACCAGTTACATCTTTTTTAAACATTTTCTTGTATAATGCATTCTTCTATCTCTTTCTCCTGTATAACTTAATTTTGCACATTCATTTCACATTCTAGCCATAAATAACCAGTATTGCCATATTTTTGCACTTTAAATCACATTATTTTTTGCATTATGCCCTGTTCTACCACATAAATAACATCTTTTTATCACATTCATTGATTAAATGATCATTTGTTCCACAAAAATAACAAGTCTTTTGTTGACTCCTGTATTTCACAATACCCCTATTTCCATGAACATTAATAATACTAGGTACATGCATGACATTATCATTTCCCATTTTCAGTATTACTCCACAGTCCCATCTCCCAGACCATAGTCATCTTTCATCATATATTTTTGTAGTGTCCATTACTTATTTGCATATAGTTAATAAATGCCTTTTCAGTTCTTTTGCTTCAACTTCAGTTCTAAACTGGATCATTAGTCTTTCTTTTTGTTTTTAAAAAGCTTTCACTGCATATTTTGACCATAGATAAATATTTTTCTTTTGTTCATATGCACCCAGAAAATTTTCCATAGCCCAGTCTCAAATATCAAGTCACAAAACGTCTCTTTATTAATGAAAAAAATGCTCTTACATCTTTTGCTTTGACACCTAGAGGTGCTATGACAGAGTCCCAAACCTCATACCTGTCCAAAAATTTCTTCTTTTTTTGACTGCTCACACATACGCTATACTTCTTTTTTGTTTCTTTTATTTCTTCTTTCTTCTTTGCTCCTTCTCCAACAGTTTGTGCATACGTTTTTGTCTCTGGAATTTTTTCTGGGACAGTCTCTTCTTCTCCTTTTTCTTCCTCTATTTTTTCCATGATGTCACTCCATGAAATTGCTGCTCCACTTTCTGGTTCACTTTGGTTTACCATTCCTTTCAAATAATCATCCTGCAATCCCCTGGATTAGAGGGTTGTAATTGCATTTTTCAGAGTAACTGTCTCTACTTCAAACAATCTCCTCTGAAAGTTTTCCTCTGAATCCATCTCTGTTTCAGCTACAATCTCCTTTTTCTTCGCAAACTCCTTTTTCTCCAGAATCACTGTTTTTTTCTGTCCCCACATCATCAGAAAAAAACTTCCAGTAGTGATTCTACCATTTGTACTACATTTTCAGCAACTTTTATTCCAATTTCAACACAAGCTGAATTAGCCATGTTTTCTCCCTGTTTCTCCAGGCCATCTCTGTGCCTGGAACAGGAACAGAACGTTTGTTGTGTCACACAGAAATGCTTCCCCCCCTACTACCTAGAGTAGGGAAAGTTCTTCAATGCTTAAAAAACAGACGTTCAGACCAACATGGCAGAATATATCCAAATATTTTATTTAGGTAAGTGCTTTCAAGATTGTGCCACTCCTTCAGACCATAAAACAAAATAAAATAAAGATAAAAATCAATCAAGTAAATAGCAAACATCAGTATGAAATCAAAAACAAAGGAAACAATATGAAAATACAATTAGTAATTCAATAAACCAGCCTCTGTGCTTGTAAGGCCGGTTTTAAAGGAACATTGCCATTAATTCCTAGTTCCCTATGTGCCTGAAGGGCAATAATCCATTTTAATTCTGCTTGTTCTACTTTATGAATTATATCACCACCTCTAATGTCTCAATATATGATTTGTAAAACTAGAAAATGAAAATTCTAATTATTAAAAATGGAAATGTTGTGAAAGTGCATTAGTAACTGAGCAATTTGTAATGTCACTTAAATGCCCATCTCTTATTAACCTATCCGCATACATCCACAGGGTCTATATCACATCATAGACTCACAATTAAGTGAATGCCTCTTCCACGAACACTTATTCAGCTAATATACTATTAATCAAACTACCTTTTCAGTGAAAGTTTCCTATGGCAAACTGACAGTAGTCTGCCCTAGTGACCGTAAACAAAACCATAAAACTTAATACCTACACAGCTGGGAGGCGAGACCCCAACACCCCTCCTAATTAAATATACCAAGTCTGAGATTGCACTACAGTGGGAAAAATAGCTAATTCCAGATGGTGGCCAACCATCAGTTTGCCCTAGGAAACTTTCCACTGAAAACTTAGTTTGATGGATAGTATTTTTGCTGAATAGGTGTTCGCAGAAGAGGTGGTCATTTAACTGTGATTTGATGATGTGATATAGACCCGCATGCACAACCAAATTTACATTAACAAACTTATCATACACCCTCTTTTTATTCCCAATTTCCTCTGCATAGCTCATACCTCATCCCTTCTCTCCTTTTATTGAAAAAAAGAAACTTGTATCTTCACAAAAAAATATCTTTCCTTGCATTGTCCTATGTGTCCCTCTTGTTTATTTATTTATTTCATTTATTTATTTATTTACATTTATTTACATTTGTTGACCGGGAGTGTCCGACTGGACGTAGGTCCATTTTCAGCGGAGGCCCGGGGAGAAAAGCTCCACAGTTAAAATAAACAGACAGTAGTTACATTGGATTACATAGCGATTAACAATTTAACATAGCAATTACTTACAACATATTTACAGATGAAGAACATAGTACATCAGTAGACAACTAGAATATTTATCTGTGAAGTACATAACAGACATTAACAAATGTTACAATAAGAAGTTCCTGCTGTATAATAAGCACTAGGCTTATGAGCATCTGAGCTTGGTATAATCAAGGTAGTTAGTGGAGTAGAAAGAAAGGTAGTGGTTGGATGGGGTAGGTGATATTAGAGTGGGAGTTGCAAGGGCATAGCCAGCATGTTTTTAGGTGCACTTTTAGTAAAGTTTTGAAGTGGGTGCATGATGGTACGGAGGTAATTGTGGGTGGAAGGGAGTTCCATAATTTGGCTATGGTGCAAGAGAATAGTGCTTCACCAGCAGAGTTATTGGCTTTAGTGATCTGAAAATGATTTTTGTTGCTGGATCTTAGTGGTCTGGTGGTGCGATAGAGTTGGAGTAGATTCTGGAGGGATGGGACATTTAGAGGATGGTTTACTAGTTTGTGGGCGAGTGAGAGTTGATACCACTGAAGGAGATGAGGGAGTTCAAGCCAGCCCAGTTCAGCAAGTGAGAGACAGTGGTGACTACGGTAGGATGCCCCTGTGGCGAATTTGGCGATTTTGTTGTACCAGGTCTCTAGCTTGTTTAGATCGCATTGCCTTAGGTTGTTATATATTGGAGAGGCATAAAGTAGGGTGGAGATAAGGTGCGAATTTGCTATTGAAATATTTGCTGCTTTGTTGAGAAGTTGCTTATTTCTGTATAACGCGTCTAGTTTTTTGTGGACTTTTTTTATGGTCATGTATATGTGAATGTCAAATTTTAGTTTATTGTCTGTTTCCACTCCTAGCAATTTGGTGTGTTCAGTTGGGTATATAGTGGTGTTGTCTTTTGCTGTGATGTTAAAGTGAGAGTTGTTTTGAGTATGTTTGGTGGGTTGGAAGATGAGTAGTTTAGTTTTGTTTGGGTTGAGTATTAATTGGGCATCAGATAACCAAGATTCAACAGAGGAAAAGGCTTCCTGTGTGACTTTTTGCAGTTTGTGTAGGGACTGGGCTGAGCAGATGATGGTTGAGTCATCTGAGTATTGTATGAGTGTGCCATGTTTGGTGGCAGAGGCTAGATTATTGGTGTAAACAGAGAAGAGTAGGGGTCCAAGGATGGATCCTTGGGGAACCCCTATGGAGACAGGTATTTGGAGAGATATGTCATTCTGCCATACAATGGATTGTTGGCGGTCAGACAGGTAACTCTGAAACCAGTTGGTGACTGATTGAGAGAAGGATAGGTTATTGAGGACAGAGATAAGTTGCTTGTGTGGGACCATGTCAAATGCTTTAGATAGGTGTAAGAAAGCAGCAGAGGAGAGATGGCCATTGTTTTTATGCTGAAGGATAGTGTTAGTAAAGGAGAATAAGGCAGTGGTGGTGCTATGGTTTGGTCGGAAACCATGCTGAGTACTGGAAAGGAGGTTGTTAGCAAGGAGGCAGTCTGAGACCTGAGAGTGTATGCATCTCTCTAGTATTTTGGAGATTGGAGAGAGAACAGCTATGGGGCAGTAATTGGTTAGTTCTGTGGAGGGTCCGCCTTTGTGGAGGGGAATTATATGTGATACTTTCCACATTGTGGGAACATAACTTTCTGACAGAGAATGGTTAATCAAGATGAATACTGGGTAGGCCAGAGCATCAGCTGCGATTTGTAGGTATTCACTTGGGAGGTTGTCTGCTGCTAATTTAGTGGGTTTAAGTTTAGTTAAGAGTTTTTTCATGTTGGAGGTAGGTACAGGAGAAAAAGAGAAGGCAGTGGGGAGATTACTAGTTGAAGGTGTGGGTTGGAGGGGAGGGGGTTGTGTTGTTTAGCTAGTGATAGTATGGTTTGGGTGAAGTGTGTGTTGAATGAGGTAGCAATATTTTCTGAGGAATGAGGGATGTTAGGAGGAGGGGTACTGACTTTACCTGGGTGGAGGATGGAGTTTATGGGGGACCAGAATTGTATGGGGCTGTGTTGTGAGGAGTGTAGGGCAGACTGGTAGTATTGGAATTTGTCCTGTTTTATTAGCTTTTTGACTCTATTGTGTAGTTCTAGGAATTTCTGTCTAGTTGAGGGGGTTTTAGTTTTGCGCCAGTGCTCCCAGGCTTTATCCCTGTTTTTCATTTCTGACTTAGTGGTTTTTCTGTAGCCATGGGGAGGGTTGTCCTTTGGTTCTGGAAAGTCTTATGGGGGCATGGTAATTAAGGATGCTGAGGAAGGTAGTATTAAAAAATTCAACTGCATTATCAAGACTGAGGTACTTTAGAGGATGCCAGTTACATTCTTTGAGGGATGAGATGAATGTGAGTGGGCTAAAGTTTAGTTTTTTAAGTATTTGATGGCAGATGACAGGTTTAGCTTGGTATAGGTATTTTTTGAGTAGGAATGTTGGGGAGTAATCACTGAGGCTATCTGATAAGCAGCCTGTTATATATGACTGGGGGCTCTTATGACTAGTATCCAATCCAGGGTAGTGTGCTTGCTGGAGTTTTTATTTATCCTGGTTGGCGACTGGACTAGTTGGGTGAAGCCATGAAGGTTTACATGATGGGCTGGATGGTTGCCAGAACAGGCTTGCCAGTCAATACTGAAATCACCTAAAATGATAGTTTCTTGGGTGAGATGGTGGGTAGACCAGCTGAGGAGGTTTTCTAGTGGAGGAATGTTTTGGCCAGGTGGGAAGTAGCATCCAATTATATTGATTGTTTTGATTTGGTTTATTTTGAAGTTGGTATATATTATTTCTTCATTGCCTATTTGTGGAACTGATGATTTTAAGATCTGGATGTTTAAACGCTGTTTAAATATTATAGCTACACCGCCTCCTTTCTTGTTTAGCCGGTCTACTCTTAGTATGCCATAACCTGTAGGGAGTATTTGCTCACTGGTAATGTGAGGTTTTAGCCAAGTTTCTGTCAGGATGACTATATCTGGGCAGTACAAGTCTATGGTGGCATGGAGTTCATGGACTTTGTTGGATATACTTCTAATATTTAGGCTTAGTAGAAGGAAGTCACTAGGCTTTCCATTGGCTGTAATATGGAAGAAGTTGTGGTTTCTAGTCTGATTATGAGGATTGGGGTTGGAGATGGTAGGGCCAAGGTTGGGGTGGATGTCTCCACTTAGGGCTAGTTTTGATATGCATGAGGTTATTAGTTTTCTCAGTTTTTGAATGTGTTTGTTTATAAGGGAAACTTTATGATTGTGCTCTGTGGGTAATAGGTATGGTGGGAGGGTTACTATTTTAAGTTGTAGGGATGCTTTATGTTTGAGTAATATAGTTGGTAGAATATGTGGGAGTGCATAGGGATGGTTCTTGAGTTGGTGGGAGGGGAGCTGAGTGAGGGTGAGACATGAGTGGTGGTGTGAGTAGTAGTACAGTGGTAGTGGTTGAGTGAGGGAATGATGGAGCTTTGGTAGGATGTAAGATATGCAAAGAGAGTGCACGCAGTGAGCATAGGTAAGGTATGCTTACACATGTTAGTTGAGGAGGTGTGATAGTAGTGGGAAGATGGAGGATGTAGTGTTGGGTTAGAGCTGTGGTTGGCTATTGGAAAGATGGGAGGGGTTTGGGAGTGTAATTGTTTTTTTCTTGTTTTCTTCTGTCTGCTTGCTGTTATCCCTTTCCACCCTATTTTATGATGATATTTCTGCCCATATGCTTTTTTCATCCAAGAATGATTATTCTGACCCTTTGCTAGCACATTGCAGCATTTTGTTAAACAAAGCACTATAAAGTGCACATATACCAATACCAATAACAATACTTGCACTACTTGGGTAATCTTTGCTTCTTATATTGCATTCCTGATCCCATATTCTTTTATGTCATGAGACGTCAGTACTAGGCATGCTGTCACATGCTATGAAGGAGTATCTATACTCCACATTCTCTTGTTGCTGTTCTCTACTACATACCACAAGACTTGTGCAGTTTGCTACAGTTGCTTCATTGTAACACTGCTAAGCAGATCGGAAATGAGCAGGAATGATTGCTCAGCAGTGACAGACAATTCTACATGCATCTTCAATTAATGTTTCTCAGCTAGCAATGCTGGCTATGTGCCTTCATGTTGTACAGTTGGAGACAACAAGCTGCATACCTAAATGTATTGCTGGAACCAATGCCTCCTTAAATGGTTCTGAGTTCTACATACAGTGAGACTTGTACAATGTGACACAATTTGCTTCATTGTAGTACTGCTAGGTAGATCTGAGCTGAGCAGGAATGATTTCACTACTGAGCAATCATTCTTGCTAAGTAGATTTGAGCTGAGCAGGAATGATTGCTCAATATGTCAGAGTTGTTCTGTTCTCCTTACTAGACTCTGAGGACTTTTTTCAAAAGGCTACATTTGCATTCAGTTAGACAGCAAGGCTTTAGTTTGGTAAATCAGTAAACAAGGGGGAGCCATTCTTATTTCCTTTTCTGGGAAGCCATTACAGTCTAGGAGTGGGACTTCAAGAACAATCACTTTCTCTCTGCTGCCCACTATCTGGGGAGTGCAACTATTTAGCAACAGGCTCAGCCTTTACGTACCTGATGCTACTTGGGAAGACCTTAAGTTTTTTCAAAGCAAGAAAGGTTTTTAAAAAGAGGAGCTGTTTAGTTGGTATTTCTATGTCTCTCCTACCAACACAAAATCATGTAAGTCTTTCTCATTTAACTTGCCTGCTAGTGGATGGACTCAAAATGTTTTGCACAGTCAGTCTTGTCTCTAAGGAGTGTTATATGCTTGTTCTCATCTTCACAAATAAAGTATATTCTGAAGACAAAGCTATCCAATGCAAAAGTGATTTGAGTGGCACCTACTGGCCCACAGATTGGGTTCCTGTACTCCAGCTTTTTCTCTTGGTTGCCTGACTTCAACTTCTCCTTCTTCTGAGAATTTTGCTTCATCTCTTGATGAAGGTTCATCTGGAACATTATGCACTCAGTATGATGACATGGTTTTGATCATATCTTCTTTGTACCTCTCTGTTTAGAAGACTTAGATAAATGTAAGAAATTTTGTAGCTTGGCTGTTGGCTGTGGGGTGGATCTTTTCTCTGCACCAGTTGTGGTCCTCAGTTATCTTTCAGATATAGTTAATGCCAATCTTTGGTGTTCTTCCATCAAAGTTCATCTGCCAGCTATTTCCAAATATCAGGCTGGCCAAAATTTCACTTTCTTAGTTCCAGCAAAGGTCTGTAAGGCATTTCTGTGAGAGGTACATTTCTCTTACAACCTCCGATCAAGGACTGGGTTTCACCTTGGAATATTTATTTCATGTTGGAGAAGTCTACTTTTCTCCCATTCAAGCCAACTGTCTCAGCTGAGTTGAAGTTTTTGCCCTGAAATACATCTTTTCTAGTGGCCATGGCATTTGTAAAAAAAAAAAATTAGCAGTTACAGGCTCTATCTATGAACCTTAAATTTCATAAAGAAAAAAGCTGTGGTGTGTGTGTGTGTGTGTGTGTGTGTGTGTGTGTGTGTGTGTGTGTGTGTGTGTGTGTGTGTGTGTGTGTGTATATACTCACCAATTCTTCTTGCTCAAAGTTCCTAATGAATGTAATTTGAACCAGGTGTAACCTGAACAGGTTTGTTCACCAGCTGATCTTCATCTCCCTGTATTTTATTAAGCAGAATATCTGCTTTGCTGCATCACAGATAGCTCATTTACTATGTGGGTAGAATGAAGTTAATTTACAAAGTTGACAAGTTCTTTAAGAAGATGAGTGAGGATAAGAAAATTATTTTTTAAATAGCCTTCCAATACCTTTATTTTCCTTTTATGATAAATACGGCAAAATGTTACAAGCCATTCTAAAGGCATATTCTACCATAGCAGCTTTCTTCTAAACTGCTTCTTTCAGTGATATTTCTGCAAAAACTATTTGATTTTCTCTTAAAATATTTTCAAGCAACAAACTGGACATTGCCATTAGTTTTAGGTCTTCATTTGGGGCCACGGTGAACAATGTCTTTTTCCCTTAGGACAGCCATAGAGAAAGTTCAAATTGGGATTCTGTCCTTCATGTTCTTGTAGATGGATCTGTATGATATCAGATACAAAAGTTGAGGGTAGGACTTCTAAGATGGCTGCACATTGAGTAACAGCTGAATTCTAGATCTCCCAGTGTGAAAACAGAAACTCAGCAGAGAAGGCCAGTAGACTTGTGTTTATTGGTAAATTTCAGTAACTGGTTAGTAAGTGTATTGCCTGGATGCCAGGAAAAAACAAATGCAGAGGACCTGGGAAAAAATGAGCTACAAAAAATAAGGAAGAAACACTGACCGGAGAACATTCTGCAGCTGTTCAGTGAAAGTAATGCAATCTCCAAACATGAATTCCAGTAACCTACAGGAAGATATAAGACACCTGCACACAGACTTGGTTAAAAGAAACAAAACACAGATGGATTATATCAACACAAATAACAAAAGGTTGGAAAAAAAATAGAAGAAGCTTTAAACAGATATTCAGATAAGGCGATGTACCTGCAAAACTCAGAGGTCAAAAAGTAGAAAAGGCTGGCTGAATAAGAGACTGCTCAGGAAGAGATGTTTAAAAAAATAATAGAATTAGAGGACAGAGCACATAGGAAAAACTCAAGATTTCCAGCTATACCAGAAAAGATGGAAAGAACAGACTGCATTAATTTTATGAAAGCACAAATAAGCAAGTAAACTAGTATTCCACAGAAGGAGTTGTTAGTTGAAGGGGCACTTTGTGTGTATGCTCCAAACCTGACTATGAGAAATCAACCTAGACCTTTAATAGTAAAGATGCAATCTTACCAGCAGAAGGAGTTGATTCTGGCAAAATTGAAGCAGAAGGACAAAGTACTAAATGTGGGAGACAGCAGAGTGTTTGTGGAGAATGATTACTCATTGTACATCATGCAGAATAGGAGCTAATTTATTCCACTATTTAGAGAATGTCAAGATGCAGGTATGAGATTCACACTGCTGTACCTAGCTGTCTTCAAAGTATTTTTCCCTGGAGGGACAAAATCTAGACTAGAAGAATTGAGAATATGTTGGAAATGAAGCAGATATCGGATTTGGAAGATGAAGATGGACAGGAATAAACCAGTAACTTAATGTGGGTTTACAATGCAATAATTATATTTGTGAAATATGACAGAAGAAAATTTAGAAATATTGGACTTTTTTCAGAATTTGTAGGACTTGAGGGGAATTCTAAAGTATATGCCTGACTTCATGTCATTGATGTTAGGAAAAGCAATTTGGGAGGAAGGAGAAAGTTAACTGTAAGTAAAGATTTGTTTTCTTAAATAGTACTATTTTTATGGTGGGGGTTTTCTTTACATGCTATAAAGTAAAGTTTTCTGTTATTTTTAAGTGTAATAGAGAATGTAAACAGGTGCTGTTGTTCTGTTCTTTTTTTCCTTTTATTTCTCCCTTCTTCTATCTTTCTTCTTGTTCAGTTTTAAGAAATGTAGGCACTGCAATGTAAACAAAAAAGCATGGCTAATAAAAGTATGGCAAGAGAAAAATTAATGTGCTTTTTCTCATTTTTGCATAATGGAATGACTGGATTAAGGCCCTTGGATTGATTTGGGAACAAATTTTAAGAGAGAGAGCAAGTAAATGAAAAAGAATATTGAATATTATCAGGCTTTTTCTAGCAAATACATGTTTGTTTATAGCAATTCTGCAGCTGGTCTTCAAGTTTCCATGGCAACAATCTGATAAAGAGAAACTGGTTGTCTGATTTTCATATCCCCATGGAGACAATCTGATAAAGTGAAACTGGCTACAGTCTGGTGGAGAGTGATTGGCTGAGAAAAAAAAAAAAGAAAAAGAAAAGAGAACTTGGCTAGGACATAATGTTCTCTGAAAGCATTCAGGGGTTTCCCAGCTGAGGGAGCTATAAAGCTAAGACAAAACCAATTAGCACTTAATAGAAGCGCAGGCTGCACCATGCATTTTAGCATACATAACCAGTCTTTCAGATTAACTCAAGTCTGTGAGTGTGGCTGTCAATTTAGGAATTTTGCTCCTATTAGGAAGGTAAAACTTCAATATTTGAAGTTGTACATAGTCTTGTCTGTTAGCATTAAGTTAATATGTTTTAGGGGGGTATTGGTGGGGTTATTTTTGTTTGATTGCTTTCAATAAAACAAAAAGTTTTGTAAGATGTGACATAGGCTCAAATGGATATGACAAGAAACAACTGTATAAAAGTTCAACCTGCCAAACAGTGTATGCATGTAACACAAAAGCTGAAACTAGACATTTAACAAAAAAGGTGTTAGACACAAAAGTGGGAATAATATTTTTTTAATGCAATAATGCTTTCTGTAATGTATTTAAATGTTAATGTCCTCATAGATAAATGCAAAAAAGAAAGAGTAGTGAACTATATTAAAAATGTAGAGTACAAATAGTTAACAGAAGACACACTGTGGGTCGCAAACTGGCTCAAAGACAGAACCCACAGAGTGAGAGTTGCTGGAACCATGTCAGACTCGAAACCGGTCACAAATGGCATCCCACAGGGTTCTGTCCTGGGACCACTCTTGTTCGGTATATACTTTTCTGAGGTACAGGCAAATGTGGGAGGACTATGGCTCACCAAGTTCGCAGACGACTGCAAACTGGGCGCCATAATCAACTCTCCAGCTGACACAAACATCCTTCAAAAAGGTCTCACAGAGACAGATAACTGGTGCCAGCGCCATGGTTTAAAGCTAAATGCCAAAAAATGTATAGTCATACCCTTTGGCAAAAACAATGTGCCCACAAATTACCACATAGGAGGAAACCCATTAAGTACAGAGAAAGTTATTAGGGACCTGGGGACCCAAGTTGATAGCAATCTCTCCTTTGAAAACCACATTGCCAAAGTGGTTAGAAAGACCTTCTACATAGCCCACCTCATCATGAAGGGTTTCACATCTAGATCAAGAGAGGTAATCGTGCCTTTATTCATCCCTCATCAGGCCCATCATAGAATACAATGCCCCTTTTGGGATGTACCTTACCCGACACCTGCAGCAATTAGAAAGACCCCAAAAGTATCTCACCAAGAGGATCAAGGGTCTCAAACAGATGCCATATGCTGCTCGGTTAAAAACTCCAGCTCTACTCAGTTGCATACCGCCTACTTGAGGCGATCTATGCCTGACATACAAAGCTATGTCAAATCCAGAATTAATGGACATGCTCCACCTCAGTAAATCTAAATCCCTTAGAGCCACACACTCGAGGGACTTGAACCTCAGCACAGAAATAAATAGAACTTGCTGGAGGGACAGCTTCATAACCCAGAGGCTCCTTTCGCTCTGGAATAGAATTCCAGTTCATGTGAGGCAGAGCACCTCACTGAATCTCTTCAAGAAGAATCTCAATAGGTGGATGGGGGATCGTAGGTTTGTCCCAGGGATTACTCCCGTGTCACTATTAGACAGAGGCACAGTAAACTAAACCTTAAAAGGGCACAGTATACTCAAATCAAGGGGTGGTGTAAGCCATAAAGAATCGGGCTAGGCTTATAATTGCCCCAGGGCAGATAGCCTAGTATGAACCTATGAACCTATGAACCTATGAACTTAGAAAGAACAGAACCTCTGAATTTGATAAAGAAAGGTTTTCAGGATGGTTATTCAGTGGAATACCTGAGACAAAGGAAAAGAGGAGTACTTATATTAATTGCAAGAGAAGGTCCAATAGTGATAGAAGAGGATAAAAAAGATAATAATGGCAGGTTTGTAGTTCTACAGGGCTACTGGCAAGGGAGGAAGATTACACTGACAAGTATTTTTGTTCCACCTAAAACTGCTAAAATGGAGTTTAAGAAAATACTGGAAGAAATAATAAGTTTTAAACAAGGAATATTACTTGTAGGTGGGGGCTGGAATGTGATTTGCAGGAGTAAAGATATGTGTGGGGGGGCCCAGAAGAGAAAGTATAACAAAGCATGATGGATTTTTGAAGAAATTTATGAAAATATTTGGCATGGAAGATGTGATTTTAGTAGTAGGAGTTCAGCGTGAATTTACATATTATTCCCCAAGTTATAAAAAAATGGACTAGGCTAGACAGAAATTACATTTGACAAGAACATGTGCATTTAATTGAAGGTATTGATATGCATCCAATAACTATTTCAGATCATGCGTCAATAATCACTAAAATAAAAACACAGAGTAATGAAATAAAAATGAGATACTGGCACTTTCCCACCTATCTGTTGAAAGAGAGGAATTTAAGGAATAGGAAGTGGAGATTATTCAGGGGCTATTAGAGATGATAAAATGTATTCTGAAAAATACAACTAGGGAGTAGGATAAAATTTAAGGTGGAGTTTAAAAATAGGGTGGAAATAAAAGAAAGGGAGCTATGGTTAAGAAGTAACAAGAATTATTTAAACGGACTGACATATATTAAAGTATTGCAGAATAGGGAGAATCTCATAGAACAAGAAGAGGATCAACTGCAGAATGCTAAGCAGAAAATAAGGGATTATTTCAATAATATGCATAGGTTTAGAAAGATTGCTGTTAAACAATAGTTTTTTGATAATAACGCTAGAGCCCAAAAACTTTTAGCACAACAACTCAGGCAACAGAAAGTAGAAAGAAAAAAAAAACACTGGCAGGAACCACTCAAAAACAAATAAAATTAAAAACAAACTTTATTCTCTCTAGTGCCTTGGCAAAGCCTTCAAGAAAGTAGAAAGGGCTGTTGCCAAGCTTAGGGAACCTAATACAAGGAAGGTAACAACAGATCCTGTTGAGGTTTAAGAAATATTTCAGAAATTCTATATAAGTCTGTATAAAGCAGAGAAATATGGAAATCAAGAAAAGATACAAATGGAAATATTTATGGAAGAATTAAATATGCCAAGTTTAGAGGTAGATGAAGCTGAATTAATGGTTAGGACAGGAGGAGATGAGATAAAAATTGTGATGTATAACCAATCTACAGGAAAGTCCCCAGGAATAGATGGTATTCCTGTGGAGGTTTGGAAGCTAGGAGGGACAAAACTGATAAAGATCTGGAAGGTTTTGTTTAATAGAATTTTAAGAGGAGGAGAAGTACCAACACCCTAGAAAAAAAGCAGTGGTAGCTGTAATACCTAAAGAGGGTAAAGATGCATTGGACCCAGCTTAATACAGGCCCATTTCAATACTAAACCATCATTATAAACTATTTGTGACAGTAATGGTTAAAAGAATGGCAAAATGAATGCCAAAAAAAAAAATAAATATATATATATATATATATATATATATGGATCAATGTAGTTTTGTAGAGGGAGGCAAACATTTAACAAAATTAACAGAACATTGATGATCCAGAGGGAAGCAGAATGTAAGAAATACCATTGTTGTTGGTGGGTCTTGATGCAGTGAAAGCATTTGACAGAGTAAGCTGGGACTTTATGAGCAGGGCAATGGAAGCATTTGCATTTCCTGAAAAAAAACTGTAAGACTGATTATGAGGATATATGAGGGATCAGAGGCAAAAATTAAAGTGGGTGGGGTCTTTTCTGAGCAGTGGAACCAGGCAAGAGTGTCCTCTTTGTTACTTGGATTATATTTAGAACCATTGGCAAAGAAAATAAGTGACTCAGAAATTCAAGGATATAATTGGCATGGTAGTCAAGAAAAGCTGGCTCTATTTGCAGATGATATTATTTTATACCTGGCAAAACCAGAAAGAGACATTACAGTGTAGTGGAAATTTTTGAGACAGGTTCAAATCTTTTTAGGATACAAAATTAATGAAGCTAAAACAAAGGCAATAGCAGTAAATTATGTACCCACACACAAATTGGTTCAACAATCTCCTTATTTATGGGGACATGATAAAATGAATTATTTAGGAGTATGGATTAAAATGATTCTGGTGTGGCAGCTAAGGATATGTGGGAAGAAACTAAACAAAAGATAATACAAAAACTGAGAAAATGGAAGCTTTGTTATATGGATATGGATAGTAAGATACAAGCAGTCAAAATGTTTTAGTTCTTTTAACCTTATACTCAGGTCA
The DNA here is from genome assembly GCF_019279795.1 of Protopterus annectens. Taxonomy (NCBI): domain Eukaryota; kingdom Metazoa; phylum Chordata; order Ceratodontiformes; family Protopteridae; genus Protopterus; species Protopterus annectens. The sequence goes on from NC_056737.1 coordinate 671,360,248, forward strand.
GGCATATTTTTATCAACCAGAGGAGAAGTTGTAAATAGCAAATAATAAAGAGCTGATAGACTTTATCTGGGAGGGGAAGACAACAAGAGCCAAGTGGGATAAACTGATTCTTCCAGTAGAACAGGGCAAACTGGGATTACCCAAGTTGAAGGGGTGTTTCAGAGCTACACAGTCAGGTCTCCCATACATAGCACAAGCAGAAAGCTATAATTCAAAGTGGAAAGGGATGATGTTGAAACAGGGGGAAGCTCAAGAAACAAGGAGAGAGTGGGATTTTGGATGCAGACCTTTAAGGAGAATAACAATAATCATACAGAATATTATATTCATAAAGTAGCAGAACGTAGTCTAAGAACTAAGCCAAACATGGGAATGTAGAAAGATTTTGCTGATAGGGATGACCGCAATTAGGGATGTAGACAATAGGCAAGAGAGGACTGGCATTTATTGGAGAAAACTGAGCAAATAACTAGAGAGGAAAAGATGCGAGAATGATAAGATGCCAATAATTTATTTATTTATTTCCAGTTTGATAACCGGGGAGGTCCACTGGGCTCATAGGGCCTGTTTTCAGTGGAGGCCCGGGGAGAAAAGCTCCACATTAAAAACAATTGCACAAATGAAACAATTAAGACAAGCAATTGCTCAAATTACAATAAAACAAGCAAGCAAGGAATTATACATTTGTACAAATTGCATAGAATAATGCAGAAAAAAAACATACATATGAAATACATAAAATAATAGTTAAATGAGAAGTAGTGTAATGAGGAGGAGAAAAAAAATAAAAAAAGAGAGGTAAAGGAAAAGAAGAAGAACTAGAGGAAGATTCAAATTATGTTCTAGGTCAAAGATCCATTTGCATGTAGAGCCATTTACATAAAGTAGGGATGGGAACATATATACAGCATATACATAGAGTGTATACAGGGGAGAAAATTCATTATATGATAGAAGCTGAGGGTGGGGAGCTGTGGAACAGAGGGATGTAGAGGTGCTTGAAGGAGATCATGTCTAGTTGACATTAGTGGAATTTAGGTAGGAAGAATACAATTACATTTCCAGTTTTGGGAGAGGTGGGAATGGAGTAGGGACTTGAAGTGTTCAGAGTTTGTAGTATTTCTTAGCAGGGGAGGGAGAAAGTTCCATTTTTTTGCTATGGAATAATATAGGAGAGACTGGCCAGGGGGTCGTTTAGGTTTGTGCACTGAAAGTGCACTGAAAGTAGATTTTGCTGGGCTGATCTTAGGGGTCTGAGCGGTGTGTAGGAAGGCAAGATATTAGTTAGAGCAGGGCATGCAATGGGTTTAAAGATTAGTTTGTGGGCTGTAGTAAGTTGAAGATAGTCAAGATGATTAGGGAGTTCTAACCACTGCAGACTGCGAAGAGGGGTGCAATGGTGGATTTGGATTGCAGGTTAGAGATTGCCTTCCCTATCAAGGATTGATATCAGAGTATAGGCAAAGAGAAAGAAATGGAAGGATCCTAAACAAAAGACCAGCACTGGTAGAGTTTTTAGTAGAATTTAGAACAGAACCTGCCATTAAAAAAGGAAAGTGAAGCATGTAAAATATAACATGATAACTATAAGAATCAATCAGAGGCATAGCCCTCAACTGTCCAGATTTTCTCCTCATATTTCTGGTCTATTCCTCATAAAATGTGTGGTTTTCTGGCAAATCACTGGGATGATCTGAGGATTGAAGTCACTAAATATTGACATACATTTGAGTTTCATAGGTTCATGGGTGTGTACTAGGCTAATGGCCCTGGGCCCTTTACAAGCTTAGCCCATAGAAGTGCCCTGGCATTGTGCCACCCATCATTAGTTCCCAGTGCCTCTATCAAGTAGAGTCACTGGAATAATCCCTGGGGTGAACTTTCTATTTCCCATCCACTCATCAAGATTTCACTTGAAGAGGGCTAGTGAGGTGCTCTGATTGACATGTATGGGAAGTCTATTCTAGAACATGGGTAGTCTCTGGGTTATGAACCTGTCCCTCCAGCATGTTCTGTTGATTTTGATAATAAGGTCGAGGTCTCTGGAGCATGTAGTGTGGAGGGATTGGGATTTCTTTAGATGTAGCGTTTCTAACAGAGCTGGGTCAGACATTGCTTTTTAAGTCAAGCAGAGATTGTCTCTAAGTAGGCGATATGAAACAGAGAATAGTTAGTGTTTTTTGAGTCTGCCAGTGTAGGACATGTGTTTAAGGCCTAGGATCCTCTTCATGAGGTACTTTTGTGGCCTCTCCAGCTGTTGCAGGTGTCTAGTGAGGTACATGCCTAATGGGGCATTATACTCTATGATCAGTCTAATGAGGGAAGAGTAGAGAGAAATGATGACATCTTTCTTCCTGGATACAAAACCCTTGATAATGAGATGTGCCGCATGGAATGACTTTCTGACCACTGGCAATGTGGTGGTCGAAGGAGAGGTTACTGTCAACTTGTATCCCCAGATCTTTGATAATGCCTTCAGTGTTCACTGGGCTCCCATCAATGTGGTAATTAGCCCGAACAGAGTTTTTCCAAAAGGAGATGATGAAGCATTTTTTGGCATTAAGCTTAAGGCCATGGTTTCGACACCAGTCATTGGTCACAGTGAGGCCTTTCTGTAGGATGTCTGCATCACTTGGGGAGTTAATAATGGCTCCCAGCTTGCAGTCGTTTGTGAATTTAGTCAGCCAGAGTCCATCCGTGTTGGCCTGGACTTCTGAGAAGTAGATGCCAAACAGGAGAGGACCCAGGACTGATCCCTATGGGACTCCACTCTTGACTGGTTGGCAGTCTGATTTGGAGTCCGCTACTTTCATGCTGTGGGTTCTATCTGTGAGCCAATTCAAATCCTTCAGAAAATGTATGTTAACACAAACCCTGTTACTCTAGCAACTTTCTAAGTTTCTAAGAGCAATATTTAAAATGTATCCCTATTTTCGGCCCTTCTGCCCCCCATTTTGTCAGGCTTTGTCCAGATTTCCAGAGGTTGAGAGGTATGATCAGAGGAGGTTAGAAATGATTGGGAAGAGAGACTGGATAAGCAATTCAAAAGAAACAATTGCAGGATATATGCATATCTCCCAAATATGCAACAAAGTCTAGAAGATTTAGCATTTTTGCTTGAAAATGTTTACATAGATATTTTATACCCCAAGTAGACTCCAGAGAATTTTTCCACAGGTAGCTAGCAAATGTTGGAGGTGTGATGTGGAAGAAAGGGATAATTGGAAACATATTTTCTGGGAGTGCATTGAGTTGGCAGACTTTAAGGATTCCCTGCGGGATGCACTGTCATAGATGCTGGGTGGGCAGCTTGGACTGACGAGGGAGATGATTTATCTGAGCTATGATACAGAATTGGAATTGCCTAGACATGGTAAGGCCTTGCTGTCTCTAATTATGGTGGCTGCCAAAAAAAAAACAATTACTAGAAAAATGGAAATCAAAATCTAAACCAACTGTATTAGAAGTAGTCAGTATAGTAACAGAGATAAAACAACTGGAATTGAGATGTTTAGAAAAAAGTAGAAGTAAACTACTAAGGAAAAAAATGGGAATTGTGAGAACAATACATATTAGAGCAGAAGGCAGGACTTAAATGAGCTATGTAATGTTTGACTGAAAATTATTGGGTAGATTATAAGTGATATATAATGTTTGCAGCTGGAAGTGTGTCAGTATGGTTTGTGATGTAACATGCTTGTAACTAGGATTTTGCAACTGGGAGTGTGACATTATGGTTTCTGATGTAAAATGCTTGTAACTAGGATTGTGTTGGTGTGGTTTGTTTTCATTTATATAAATGTATGATTGCTTATGTCATAAGTGATGGTTTAATAAAGATGTTTCTTGTTTAAAAAAGGGCAGAAATTGAATTATTTATGTAATGTTTCTTAGGTTTTATGATATATAGCAATATATGTAGAGCATAATGTTTGTTAATTTTAACTTGTTAATACAGTTTGATTACTTTTATATAAATGTAAATGTGCCTATGTCACAAGGGATAATTCAATAAAGGTGTTAAAAAAACAAAAGTTGAGGGCATTCACTGTAATGCAAGAGGTGTGATTAGAAGCCCAGTTACAAGAACCAACCCATTCTCCACCCTGCCACTTTGCATTTGTTGTTTTGATTATTAACTTTTCTTGGCCCAAAATTAAAGCGGCAGAATAAATTAATGTATATTTGGAATAAGGAAAGTGGGACCTACAGTGTGAGAATCGTCTGTGTGCTGAGTTTTTTAATGCCTACAGCTTACGTCCTCGTAGTTCTTGCAGCAAGACCTCTATTCACATATGCAGTATATTGGTGTGTACCTATGACTTTAATTTCTGTTTAATAATGAGGTATAAAAGCCTAAAGCACTGGCAAGGTAGAATTTTAAGCTAGCATTTTGATTCTAATTCATTTTTTGCCCTTATGGTCCTCAGTGTTTCCATTTCCTCTAGGGAAAACAAACAAACAAAATAAAAACTTTCTTGGCACCTGACAGCCATCCTGTCAACTTCTCACCCATGATAAGTTTTGTGTCATCATTTGCACCATCCACCATTTTAAAAAGATAGCTGCTTTTTAAGAGAGTTAACCAATGTTCTTTTATCAGTGCATTCAACTGCATCCTATTGTAATTCCAGTTTATCTTCAGCTGCTGTTTCCATAGCAGCTACAACGTGTAATGCTTGGTCAAGTGCCAGGACTTTCCTCAGGGGAGCAGCCTCTTTTGTATGTTTTCACAATACACAGCACATATAAATTTCTCTGTCAGTGTATCATCTAGCTTTTTTTCCAAGTGGCAATGCACAGCTAGTCTATTCAGCTTTGCTCTATATTCCAAAATGCTGTCATGTTTCACTTGGTTCCTCTCATGGGACACAAAATGTGCTGTAATAACCAAAGGCTCAAAATGAAATGCTTCTGCAAAGTCACAACAGTGTCACTGGTTGACTTTTCAGATGATGTGCTACTGCTATCAAACTGTACAATGGTTTATAACTTCTGTTGTATAATGCATTCAACAACAATGGAACTATTTTTTTTTCATTTGGAAAGTCATTTTTTGTATAATTTTGCAATACCCCATGACTGGGAGTGGGTGTCACAGGAGTTAACTAGGGTTGATGCAGTTTGATCATGCTGGTGAAGCCCAAGTGACTAAACAAAGCCAACCATGGGTAAACCCTGTGATTCCCACACCCATTTGTGGGTTATTGCTATTATGCAATGATCTTATTTAAGAAACACATTTGTTTACCTTTCTTAAATAAAATCATTGCATGACACACATTACTATTCCTCCACTTCTTCCATTGCATTCTGATGTACTGTGCATACATATGGCACTTACACCCACACTCTTGCACAGTACGTCAGTGTGCAGTGTAAGAGAAGTGATGGAGGAGAGAGCATCTCCAAAGCAGTTTGCCTCTCTTTTTCTCTCTTGTCTTTTTTAGTTTTAAAGAGTCAGGAGAATGAAACTCTAATGAGTGGCATTGATGATTGATAGAAATTCTAAGTGAAGTACCAGAAAATCCAAAATTTTATGAGGTATACATATGGGAAAAATCTGGGACATTCTGCAAAACTGAGAATCATGATTACCAGCAGTATAATTGATCATAATATTAGCAACTTTATCTATCAACTGTGCACAAGTTTGTAGAACACCACTGATTTTTCGGGTCTATATTAGAACATCGAACATTAAAAATTTTGAGTGTTCTAATATCGACCCGTTTTCAGTGAACGCTGAAAATATCGAAGAAACAGAAAACTGAATTTTTTCCTAGGGAAAGAATTTGGTTGTCCATTTCTGTTGCTTTGGTATTTTCAGCACTGTGGTGGAAAGTTACGGGTCAGGTTCAGGTAAGTGTGCGATTGTGTGGACGTGAGGGTTAGGGTGGGTTAGGTAAGTTAGGGTTAGGGCGTGGGTCAGGTAAGTGTGCGATTGTGTGGATGTGAGGGTTAGGGCGGAGTAGGTGAGTTAGGGTTAGGGCACGAGTGAGGTGACTGTGCGATAGTGACGGACCTTAGGGTTAGGATTTGGGTTAAGGTAAGTGGATAGTTAGTGGTGTATGTATAGTTTAATGCAGGGTTAGGTGTAAGAGGTTAGGTGTATGTGTGTGGATTGCTGTTTGTTTGGTGTGCTTGTGTTGTGTGTATGTGTTTTGGAACAGCCAATTGTTTCCCTGGGAAAAAATTCACTGTTCTTTATGTTCGATGTTTTAAATTTTCGATTCGTAGGGTTCGATATTAGAACACTTGAAATTTTGAACATTCGGTGTTCTAATATAGACCCAATTTTTCTCATATTTTGCCCTGTTACTTTTAAAATATTTTAAGGATAACCTTGTTGAACATATGCCAATAAAAAGTCTGGTCCCTCAGCAATGCTTCAGTAGCCAGACTTCTGTCTATTGGTATGCACTCATCTTACAATGGGCACGCTAAATAGGCTGTCCAATCAATGTGTACATTTATGAATAGTAATGATCCTTTATTGTACGGTACATCTTTCCCCACCAATATAAATTTTATATTATTCCTGGAGGCTTGAAATGCTCTATGTCCTAAATGCTATTTCCTAAATGTTATTTCAAAACTCATTCAGCCTTAGCCACTTTTATTTTCTTTACAGTTTTGATGTTTGCTACATTCAAATTAGGGATTATTCACTTTTATACTCGACACATAGTAGCCATTGTTTTTGCACAAAAACACACTATGATGTCCATTTCTGCTTCAAAACACTGATTTGTCCCTTTTTGTTTGCTTAACCAACTGCAAATCACATGAAATTATTTCCTTATCATCAATTTGTTGTGCAGTTTGCACAACATAACATTAGACTGTTGAACTCATTATACTTGTGGAGTCAGAGCTGTTTTAAACGTGATCTTCACTTCCTGCTTCAGGAATTAAGAGTGATACTCCCCATGCAGATGTGCTTCAATGTGCATACATTGTAGTAACCAACCAACCACACAATCAGGATATATAAATTATTACATTTTTCTTATGTAATTGTGTGTGTGTGTGTGTGTGTGTGTGTGTGTGTGTGTGTGTGTGTGTAAGTCATAGTTATCATCCAGCATGCATCTATATTTGTTTAGCTTTCCCTTACAATAGAATTTGGAGAAGACTTAATTTTAGATGCAAAGGGAAGACATTATTTCCCAGGCAAGAGCTCGACCTCACTAAACATTATTTAGCACCCTTTATGTCCCTGTACTATCAGCAGAGACAGATAAGGAAACTAAAAGAATCCATTTATGGAACGCATATGAATGTTGTTGCTAACTAAAACTGTAGGCTTTCACAAGAGTACTTTTGTAATAAAAACAGTGCAGCGGTTATGAAATAAAACATCATTTAACTGTGCATATCATGCCTGTTTGATCTTCCTTTGTCCACAGCTGATTTCATGTATTTACTAAGCCAGATTTCACAGTCATCTGTCAACAAAATTCACAGCCTCAAAGGGAAGCTCATGTTTTTATCACCATGTGGTTAACAAATAAGTCTATGAATGTTCCTGGCTGCAATTATTTAGCAACTAAAGTCAGACGGAGCAGCACAGTTATTATTAATTCAGACTGCAAATTAAGAATTGCTGTATCAGATAAGTGTTACTATCAGAGTTTATTTAAACTACTTTAAACTTTATTATGCGGCTGGTATCATTGTAGTATTACAGTGAAATTTCATGTCTCACAGAGCTGCAGTGTTTACTGCTTGCAAAGCCAAAGTGTTGATTGGCAGAAAAGGTGCAAAAAGAAAGCAACTGCTGGGAATAATATAACTGATAGACATTATCTAGGCCTTTAGTACTTCTTGAAAATATCCATCCTTCTACATCTCACAGAAATTAGAAAGCTAATGTATCTGAGCTTCCCTTTCAAATATATGACCTCACATATGATAAGGTTGTACATTGGACGTGCAAGTTTGAATTTGTGTCCCTCTCAAACTGCTTTTCGTAAGTGGAGTTCCAGAGGTTAGACTGGCACTTAAAGCCTTTTTTCATTCAACTGCAAATTTTTTGATAAGATTTCTTTACAAGTGTATGATGATTTAGTAGCAGGAATTAAAATGGCATGTTATTTACAATGGGTTGGGGGCAGTGGCTTCAGAATGGCCATTTGAATCTGTATCTTCGAAAACAATGCACATCCTTAATGATGAGACATGTTCTGACTGTGTAGGAACAAGTCTGCACCTTAGAACTACAAATTGTTATATGCATCTGCATAAACAGAATAAGATGATAAGTAGGTGCTGAAATTTAAAACTGAGCAACATGTCATGGAGAAAGTAATACAGACTGAATGATGCAAAATTATATAAAGTAAGTAAAACAAATGATCTACTTTATATGCACATATATTTGTCCTACCTACACTGCAATCTATAAGTAGTAAGAAACTAATATAGTGACTGACTAACCAGCATCCCTGAATCAATTGCATTTCTATTAGCTTTTTACATGAGATTTTGTTTTCTTATCACAGCAGTGACTTGCCTATCGTTTTCAGAAATGATGTTCCATATAGTTGGGAAAGCTTTTTCAGTAGTATCCAGTTTGTTGTGGGAGTCTTCCTAGAAATATCACTTCGGCTCCTCTAACAAAATAATCTGCTTCTAAGGAGGACAGTACCTGTTAAGTAGTCATTTGTAGTTATATGGTTATTTAAGAGTAACGTGGCTCTAGCTGACGCTGGCAGGCAGTGGCATTTGGAATGAGTAGAACAATGATGCCCCCTATTGTTGAGCACATGAATGAATCTGAGGATTGTATTTTCTATGGTTCAGAGTAGAGCAGTGATTTTGGAAGAGAGTACAGAAATAACGAGAGCTGCGTATTCTGCCCTGGACAGTAATATATTGACAGCTAGAGCTCATATAGCTCATTTGGTTTCCAGTGTCAGTAACTTTCATTATTTTATAAAAAGCTAGGTCAGTACCTTGCTGACTATGGCAGTAAAGGGAATATGAAGGTCAAGTATGATTCTTAAATATATCTGTGATGTAGTTACTGATGGGGAAGATCGGCAGGGGAGTCATGGATTATGGTACAGTTTGCATTCTTAATACTTTGAGGGGTACCAAATAGCATTATATTAGTTTTTCATGCATTAATTATTAGTTTATTTGACATAAGATTAGACATAAGACAGTTCTAGAGTATCTTAAAATCCTCCTTGGAAATGGAATGTTTGTTATTGCCAAATATGATAATAATGATGTCATCTGCATAAAAAAATGCAATTTCTATCAAGAATATCCCAAGGCAGGTCATTGATATGAAGTGAAAATAGGAGAGGACCTAAGCCCAAACCCAATGGGATTCACATGATTATAGAGCTTGTTTCTGTTTGGGTACTGTTACGTTACCTTAAATGTTTTATCCGACAAATAGTTCTTTAACCATGGATTTACTTTGTCTGAGAAACCATAGGAGGATAGGTTTGCTAACATTTTGGCATAGTCCACTGTCTCAAAGGCATGTTTCATGGCTAGAAAAATAGAACTGCTAAACAGCCCACTGACCATAGTATTGTATATTTAGCTGGTGAGGGAGGATAAAGTGCTAAACATACTGTAATTTAAGTGAAAGCCATGATGTTTGTCTGTTAAGACGTAATATTTGATGATGCAATCTAGAATTTCATGATAATTTATTCTTTATGTAATTTCAGTCAGTGGACAAAAGCTTGTGATGGTTTGAAAGTCACTTGCAATGAAAGAGGGGGCTTTAGGTGGTAGAATAATGAGTAGATGCTTAAAGTTGTGTGGGACAGAGCAGGTTTTTAATGTAAGACTGTAAATAAAAGTAGGTTGTAAACTAAGAATATAATTACCAAGTTTTAGGAGTTTAGAGTGGATTGCATAAAATGTATGTTAATAGGCGCAATCAAGTTTTTCTAAATGACTTTGGACTTCTGAAGAAGTGATTTCTTGAAGCAGAATGCTGGTTATTATAGGTACTTATACATGGGAGTGGAAGGAGTTACCAGCTGTGTGATGTTGAACATGGGTGCTGTTAAAATGGATGGGTAAGCAACTTATCTTTTAATTGTTTTTTAAATACCAGGTTGTTCTTAAGTAGATGCTTCACGTTTTGGAAATAGCTTTTTAGTGGCTGTGTTTTTCACTGTTCACCAGAATTGTTTGGGTTGAACAAGATTTATTTCATGCATATCCCCTGGCATAGTTTGTTTTGAGAGTTTGTTTGCCTTTTCAGCTTTTCCTGGTTAGTGGTTGCCACAGCGGAACTCCGGTCCGCTAATGATTGGCAGTAGATTTTTATGGTGCCGAGTTGCCAGCCCGACGCCCAACCTTCAGCGAAGGCACGCCCATTCATGCATGTCTTTCGGAGGCCACTCGACCACGGGGAAGACATGCAGACTCCACCCAGAAGAAGTTTGTCTTGAGAGTACTGGGTTTAATTCTTACTTCCCTTCATAGGGTATGACATTCTAAAAGTTTATCAGCATTGGTGGGATCTGCCTTCTAGTCTTTCCATGCATAGTCTCTAGGTTTAATATAATTTTTAAGCCACTGGTAAGCCACAGCATGGCCTCACCCCAAAGCCTGAACTTTTTGAGTGGAAATAATTTATCTTGAATGTCTGACAAAAGATTAAAGAAGGTGGATACTGCAGATGAGTGATTTGTAGAGCTGTACAGTACACTCTAGTCTGTTGTGTTTAGTTCTGTTGAGAAAATAATGTCAGATAAGCCAGGATATCCCTGGAGAGTAACGTTTCTGGAATTAATTTTTAACTTTAAGTCACCAGTAAGTAATATTAAAACAGTGGTGACTTAAGAGTGTTAGGGGGTATCTCCAAAGTGTGTAGATTGTTTGATATGTTTGTTAGGATGAGATCTAACAAGCAGGAATGTTTGGTGAATGGGTTGAATGTAATACTTTTCTGTGACTGAGTAAGGTGATAAATGAAAGTAAGCCTAAAGAGGTGTTTTGGTGCTTTCCCTGCCGATCAATGAAAAGACCATTAAGAATACTAATCTTGTTGTGTTTCACATATTTGGTAAGGTATTCAAGAATAAAACTAGACCTGTTGATGGAAGAAGGTGTGGTATATAGCTAACTGCTAAAAATATTTTAGTTTGAGATCCTAGGCGTACCTACAGCAATAACAAGTTAGGGTGTGTATCAGAGGTACTGTTGGACATGGTAGTAAGTTTGGACTAAGGTCTGCCTCATTGTCTATAAGGAAGATACTCCCCTAGCTTGCCTGTTGCCTGGTCTGTTTTCTTTAAACAGGGTTATATTTTTGTTGAAAGGTGGGCAGAATACTGAATCACTCTTGCCCCTTGTCTCAGCAACAGTTATTATTTCGATATTCTAAGAGTCAGTCCGCTGATGAAATTGGGCCCATTTGTTATTAAGGTTGCGTACATTTAAATGGGATATGAGTAGTCCTTTAAAATGGAAGGAAGAGGAGCACCTAGTACTTGGAAGGCCATGATTTAATTCTATGCCACCAGCTGCAAAAATAATTATTAAACTAGGATTCCAAGTGCGGGATCTTTAAAGAATATTGTCATAGGTGCTTTGATTGACAAAATTTACTAGTGTGGGTATATTTATGTTTTGCTAGCAGTATCAGATATTTTGAGTAGTGGGCTAGTTGATTTGGTGAAAGGAATTATACTGGTCCTGTCATATTATGTTCTAGTTTGCCATGGACCTTTTATCATTTGGGTAAGGGAATGGTGAGGTAAATATTTTTCTAGAAGTCCTGATAAAAAGCATTTTGGGGGATACATTGATTAAGTAAAGGGTAAGAAGAGTGGGTTAAGCTTCCTGCATGGTGAGTTGTGTAACTTAACTTTGCCCTTCAAGTAAACAAGGAGCCTGAGTTTTAATTCTGCTTCAAATCCCTTTTTTTTTAACTCAGGTGGAATTTGGCTAGTACTGTTTGTGCAAAAAGATTTAAGTTATTCCCAGATCTAAGATAATATTAGTATAACTTTTATATGTACACTGATACTCACTACATGAGAAAGACCAAATTCAATATAAACAGTGCAGTGATACATTACTGGGAAGTGGTATTGTGGTACTGCAAGCTGACAGCATCTTCCCGGGGATACATCAATACACTTCTGTATGTTGCTCTGCTGAGATTGCTACTGCAGTACTGATTTACATCAGCTAATGCTGGCACCATTTGAATCCCTGAGGACACTACACTGTCACAAATCAGTTAACAGTTACAAACATGGTCACAGAGCAGAAAGCCTTACCATATTTTAAGCAATCAAATGCTTTGCCCCTGTTATGTATAAGGATGCACACTAGTTGCATATATGTCCCTTATCCAGTGGCCAAACCTGTCATAACATATGTGTATGAACACTGACTAGATTCTATATGTCTCACTGTAGGTATGTGTTCTGCCATCTTTTCCCCACACCATCTTGCTCAGCCCCATTGCCTAGTCAATTTTCTCTATCTTTGTTTTTTCTCTCATCTCAGAATATCCATTTCTTGCTAAATGTGTCCAAAATTTAAATAATGTATTTGAGACCTTTCCAAAAATAAAGTCTGTAACATTTTTGGCACCTACAGCATTCAAACTTTTTTGATAATGCTTCAATAAACCTTATCAGGTCTTGCACTCTTATTGATTGCATGTATTTATGTTCTATTTATTTGTTTACTTGTTTGCATTTGCCTTTTGGCCACCATTGATCCTTTTGTTTCCACCTTTCTGCTGCCTTGCACTTGTTACATCCCATTTCGTGTGTCCCTCTTTTCCAGGTGGAAATTACCTATACAATGTTCCATCTCACAGGCATGGTTGAGGATGAAAGCTAAGTACTGGGCTACTGTCATCTTAGTGGGGCAGGAATTTACTCTAATGTGCTAACTGCCTCCTCCATGCATTGTAACAATGTGCATGTCATGTGATGAAGGCTAGACAGAGCTAATGCAGATACTTACCACCTCCTTAATGCACTTACATCACACTGCCCCCCCCATTGTCATAGCATGCCCAAGGCTAGTCAATAGCCTCCTCCAAGGTGTAGTTCTGAAGGGGTCTGTATTAGAACACCGAACTTTCAAGATTTCGAGTGTTCTAATATCGAACCCTATTAATCGGAAATTTAAAACATCAAACATACAGAACAGCAAATTTTTTTCTAGGGAAAAAATTTGCTGTTCCAAAACACATACACACAACAAAAGCACACCAAACAAATAGCAATCCACACACATACACCTAAACTCTTACACCTAACCCTACACTAAACTATACATACACCACTAACTATCCACTTACCTTAACCCAAACCCTAACCCTAAGGTCCGTCACTATCGCACAGTCACCATCACCCACGCCCTAACCCAAACTCACCTTCTCCGCCCTAAACGTCACATCCACACAATCACACACTTACCTGACCCACGCCCTAACCCTAGCTCACCTACCCTGCCCTAAGCCTCACGTCCACACAATCGCACACTTACCTGAACCCGACCCGTAACTTTCCACCACAGCACTGAAAATACCGAAGTAACAGAAATGGACAACCAAATTTTTTCCTAGGGTTTTCTGTTTCTTAGATATTTTCAGTGTTCGCTGAAAACAGGTCGATATTAGAACACTCAACATTTTGAATGTTCGGTGTTCTAATATAGACCAGTTCTGAAGTGGTATCTTACCCACGATCCAGAGAAAGGACAGTTGGCTTTCAGATGTTTGTTTCAGCTTCTCTTACTCAATCATCTTTAGTATTCTGCTAATAAGACTTAGGTCACTACTGGTAAAATGTGAGCTCTTGTCATTGTACCAGGAGGCAAAGCCCTCACACAGAACATTCAGTTATGTTTTCCATGTGATAACCAGGTGGGTGATGTGTCCCTTTTAGACTGTTTTTAGTCACAGCAAATGAAATACATAAAACTAAATTTAGTGCAAGGAGAAATAATCTCAAGAAGTATAAAACAAATTATTTTTGCCTTATCTGCATGAAATTACCAAACTGTTGTACTGTGAAGGAGACACCCTTCTTCTTACAAAACCTCATTATATATCAATAGTCTGCACCTTGTCTTGTCTAAAAGAGACGGATATTCTGGTCTATAATTAGTGAGTTTCTGTAAGTATCTGATAACTGACTTCCTCTATAATTTCAGATGGTTATGAGCATGAAAATTCCCAGTCATTTTCTTCTATTCCACTATAACTGTTGGTCATTCAGGGAGACCAAAGTCATATTACAGATTCAGGTTGAGAATACCTTTCAAATACTTTAATTTTGGTTGCCAGTTGTTCTTTTTGATCTCTGTTAAACCACATTCTGCAATAAGCAAAGTCCTGCATTTCTTCATGAAGTAACCATTTGTGCTCAAGTGACAAACCCCTCTCCACCTGAAATGCATATGTCACTAAAGCTACTCTAGAAAGCCTTGCTTCAGTTGAAGAAATATTCCATATGCTAAGCCTTCCACTGTCAGATTAAAATGGTACACTTTTGTCTTATACAGTGTCTTTAATAATGAATACAGTTTCTATATTCACATTAATAACCTCAAAATTACTTGGATGTTTCAATCACACAGGCCACTCTCACTAGGAAAAATGCAGAACTACATTCTACATATGCATTTTGTCTGTCCGGTATCATACCATTGATTCATTTTTCCTTGCAAACCTTCTAACACATACAGACATTTTTTTCATGATGAGACAAAAAGAGCATCCCCATAGACTATCATCATGTTTATAATGGTGCTGTTCATTTATATCATCTTGAAGCTCTGAGAGTAGAGGGTGAAAGCGCTAAGCCTTACGTTATTAAAGTTTTCCTAGTTGTTTTGTGGTACGAGTGTTTTGGTGGCGTTATTTTGTTATTTTTATTTTCAGATTTAATTTCTGATTTTATTTGTCTGTTTCAACAGTAAAACATTTTCTTGAAATACCTACAAGGAATTTTGCATTCACAACACAATACACTAAGAGTATTATTTTGTTGTTTTGTGTTTCATTCATTTCAATATACACTTTCCACAGTAGGATTACAAAAATTGTGTATCTGCACATAATTTCTGTTTCTGTGTTCCGGACCACAAAGGTAGTTTCACACCACCACTACCCTCCTTTGTTTGATTTCTTTATCTGTTTGCTTTGAACTAAGACTGAGTTCGTTATTATTCCCCTGTTGGTGTATAAGAACCATGGGAGGTACTGCTGACACAACAAACTAGTTGTAAATTCAGACTTTATTTACCTGTCTGTTTCACTGCAAAGCAATTTACCAAAGTAACAATAGAGAGTTAAGGATTTTGTATTCAAAACATACAAGTGGATATCTAGATATCTACATACATATATTTGCTAGCAGTAATTCAACTGGATTATTTATAATCATGTCCAGCGCACAGTTTTATATTATCACAGATTTCCTATCTCTGACATACTCATCATGTAGCCTCTTGAAAACTGCATGTTGTTTGCTGTATTTTATTGCAGAGAACATGCTATTGCTTACATATTCGTCCATTTAACTAGTTATAGCAGGGTCTATATTAAATCAGTGAACACTTAAAAAAGCGAACGCTAATTTATAGACCCCATGTAAGTGAAATCTTACAATCCCAAACACTTGCAACATCAATTTTTTTCCCAGGGAAAAAAATTGCTGTTCTAAAAAAGAAAAAAAAAAAAACTTAAAACATTACATAAAGTGGGGGCTTCACCCCCCATACCCCCCGATGTGGGGGGCTGTGCCCTAAACCCCACTACTTAAATATACCAACTCTGAGATTGCACTACAGTGATGAAAACAGCAAAATAACGAAGGCAGCCAAGCGATGTCTTTCCCAAGGAAAGAATTTGCTTATATGCCATTTCGGTATTTTGCCGTTTCGTGCTTTCAAGTTCGATCAAGACGCATTCGAAAGAATGCATCCTCGATCATATAACAGGGAACCAGAAATAAGGCTCAGATAAAGACTGTCCCACTATACACCATAAAGCAAACCCAGGGCCAGGACCTGAGGCATTCCTTTTTCCAAGTAATAATATCTTACCACTCATCTCCGTTAGTTTCACCATCCAACTTATTCTCATATAACCAGCTGTTGTATCTGCCTTATTATGCAGATATTTATGCTTATGTTTGACTCTTTATCCAGTAACTTAACATGAGTCATCACACCAAATATCTTGCTGAAATTCAGATACTCATATAATTCTTAATTCCTCTACTACATTTAGCAAGGTCTTTGACTGGGGATTGATATATTGTAATGTAATAAGACCTTCCTCCTCATAGGTATGTTGCTTATCAGTGATCAGTGCTATCTACTTTGCGTTTTCCCTTAAAAAGCTAATCAGACACTTATCAAACAGCATCCTTACCATGCAGAGAAAGCTAGTACACCTATGGCTATCACACTGGCCTAAATTTCCCTTACCTTTATATATGGTGACCCTAAGAATCATGTTACAGTTTTCTGCTTCTCTTTCATGCTTAAGTAGTTTTAACAAGATGTCAGGATCCTCAAAGTCTGTGACATTTTTCCTACTCTTATATAGGAGGTCCTCTGTGTCATCTTACAGATTTTGTTTCACTTTCGTATTTAAGATATGTGCTAAACAATTTTAACAGGATGTCAGTAAGGGGATACCCGTGGTCCCTGATGTTTTTGTTGGTTTTGCCATCACTCTCTGGTGCATTCATCATCTTTACCCCTTCAACCTTCTGAACCAAAAGATTCTTGCCCATAAATTTCAATGTATGGATCATATTTCTTAACACCATTTTGTTTTTATCTTTGAATTTGGCAATAACTGAGATATATTCTCTTTCTGGAGGTTTCCCAGTTGTGATAGGTTCAGATGTATTATTATTACTATTTCTCCTTTAGCTACCTTTCACATGTATTCATAGCTTTTTTTCAATTTTCTCTAGTGTTTACCATTTTCTGTTCCGTTGATTTCTGTCTCCTCATTTCTCATGTTTTTATTCTCCTGCAAAGTACACTGCATTCCTGAAAATGCATTCATTGATACAATGACCTCTAGTTCTTATATAATCTACTGTTTTTCTGTTTATTAAACACTTAAAAATCCTAGCTAACTTCTTGTTTTGGCCACACTATATTAAGTCAAGGTGCAGACATAAAACAGAAACTTATACTAAATTTGTTAACCTCATTTTCCATTTACTCCAAACATTTTGCACTTCTGGAGTCAGAATAAATGGATTTACTTTGACCTACTGAAATTTAATGCACCGCTCACAGTCTGCTGGGGATAACTGTACTGACATTTGCCATACTGTTTCATTACATTTAAGGTTATTTTTCCCTACGGCGACTGCCTTTTTTTGCATGAGAGTTGCAACCAGCTGCACATTTTGATGTGGGTGCTTTGCCTTCACACCCCTGATATGTAAATATACTATCTTCAAGGTAACAATGACTCAGGGGAATGGGAAAATGTATTTTCTGTTCTACCAAGTTGGAGTTATTTTGGCGTTAGTATATACAAAGATTGGAGGTGTATTAGTTATATGGAGACTCAGCTCCTCCCCTGAAAAAATGCTTTAAAACAATAATACTTCTTACACATTTTTATTAGGTAGCTAGAGCAGTGAGACAGTGTAGTCAGTATGTAGAACTTTGGCAAGACTGGCATTAATCACATCAAAGACCCAAATAAATAAGTATGGATGCTGGTTGTACAGGCCTTCTGCCTGTGTGATGTGAGAGAGTTATCTGCTTATTAGAATTTAATTTTTACTTACTGTAAAGCTTACTTCAAGGTTGGCTGACTTGGTTTAAAAAAATTGATCATGGACCATTCTGTCTTTTCCCTTGACAAAATAGCCTAAATTCTGCTGTTTCCCATACTCATTTTAACCCCTATAGTCTTAACATCATGCATTTCATAAACTGTATGTTTTCCATTTAAGTTCATTGCTAGTCCATTCTACTACATAGCCCACCTTTGTTCACTAATTATTCTGTATGTTGCACAATTAAATTAGAGCTAGTGTATGTATGAATGTCCTGTTCCTTGTAGATTTCTGGTTTAATCTGATTATATAAGATTATAAATCTGAACAATTATATAATCAACACCATTTAGTAGTAGTGGTGACAATGTACTTCGCAAACAGCATGTCAAAGATATTGTCATCTAGAGGGCATTTTAGCTATATATAGATTTCCTGTAAGGAACCTGTAAACACAGAAAACTCTGGCAACAAATTCTGGTTCACATTCACCCATTTTATCAGACAGAGATTAAAATCCACCAGAAAATATGGTTGCATCCTTCTGGATCTTCCTATACTAAAATTCTGGTATAGTATCCAAGTTATTCAGAGACATCTCCATAGCCACCTGAGCCTCTTGTGAGTCATTGACAAAATGCATCCCCAAGAACCATCCAACCACATATCTGACAGTTTTCTAGTCTGTTTCACCTGTTCTGCTCTTGTACAGTAGCTTATCATGTGTGTACAGTTTATTTGAATGACATCCTTCATTCCCAAATAACTTTTCTTGTGTTAAAATGTGAGCATATTCTCAAGTATATTTTGAACAAATATTTTACATACAGCTTCACTGGGATGTAGGCCAGCTTTGCTCTACAGACGTACTTGTTTGCAGACATCTGAACATTATCTCTGAACAGAAAACCATTTTACAAGGGCATGCTTTCTACAAATATATATTTGTCCTGTCTGTCATCCTCACCAATACTCCTTCATCATTTAGCAGGAAGAATAATTGATGAGCCAAATACCTCTTCCAACCTTAGTTTTAGTTCTTTGGAGAGCATGTCTTACGATTCCATTAAGTTATATTCTCATCACCTTTCATACTATTAAAGCATAAACTAGTATGTTTCTTATGCCTATGATGCTAGCAGTGCTTTGCTCATAACAGTTCTAACATCATTAGTTTTGCTCCAGTTTAGCATATGTGTACATTAGTTATGTTATTAACCTCAGACAACTATGTGTGCAAATTCCTTAATGAGTCTCATATCTTGCATTCTTGTTTATTCTATTCACATTTCCTTGGTAAACAAGTTTTTTTTTACTATCCCCTCTTTACTAATCACATGAATCCTTTCATTTTCCAGAGGGAAACTTTTATTAAATGGCACTATATTAATCCACAAAGACCTTACTGAATTTAGTAGAGGAATTTATAAATATATGATTATCTGAATTTCATTTCCATCTGTCTTACTCTTGAATATTTGCTGTAAATCCACTGTTACCAACCATCCCTCATTAAGCACAATTATTCTCTACCTTCCATTGTCTTACTGTGTAACTCATGTTTTTTTTTTCTCGTTGACGTCCTATACATGTTTTTTTCTTATTTATGTTCTCTGTTTGCTGTATTGTTCTTGTGTTTCTGCTTACATTTGCTGTCATGGTAGTTTTTCTTGTTTTCTTTGATTATCTGTCATTGTTTTTCTTGTTTCTACTCATATATTTCTCTGAAACCTGTGTAGCATGTCCTAGTTGTTACTCTGCTGTTTCTCATATCTTTTACATGTCTCGGCCAATGTTTTTTTTGTCATTTTCTACAGCTTTATTTAGCAATGTATTCTGTTCAGTGTCAGCCTCATCTGCAATTTTATTTACATGTAGCTTCTACAACTTTAACTCCATTCACTAATATGCCATCCATCCTAAGGTAAGGACAATTCTAAACACCCTTTTAACTATGTAAGGAAACTGCAGCACAATACCCAACATTCCCGTGAAACTATGAATTCAATAGACATTGCTAATATACATGCAAGCAAATTTGGTGTTGACTTCATCTCCAAAACTTCTATCCAAAGTTCACAAATCCCTGAATCCTTTACACCACCTATTATGACAAATGAACATGTGATGAAAGTGTTATCTATGACCCCAAATATTTCTTTATAGGGCATAATAATATGCCTAGGTTTTTAATAAATAATTCTAAGCATGTACTTAAAGAGGCACTCTTCAAACTCTTTAACCAAGAGTCCATACTAGCTTGCAAACTTCCACAAGAATACCATCTATTCTTGGAGACTTTCCTTAGCTTGGTTATACATCACCATTTTTATCTGATATCCTCCTCTCCTAATTGTAAATAATTGAGCCTCATCTACCTCTAACCTTGGCATATTTCATTCTTCCATAAATATTTCCATTTGTACTTTTTCTTGATTTTCAAATTTCTCTGCTTTATACAGATTTTCATAAAATTTCTGAAATATTTATAATACCTCTACAGGATCTCTGGTTATTTTCCATGTTATAGTCTTCCTATGCTTGGTGATAGCCCTTTCTAGTTTCTATTGCCTGAGCAGTAATCAAAAAACAGTTGCTTAACAGCAGTCTTTCTAAACTCATGCATATTATCCAGGTAGTCCCTTATTTTCTCTTTAGTGTTCTGCAGTTGCGCCTCTTCTTGTTCTGTGAGATCCCCCTTATTCTGCAATACTTTGACTTTTGTAAGTCTCTCTAAACAATTCTTGTTAGTTCTTAAACATGTCTCTTTTTCTTTTATTTCTACCCTATTCTTAAACTTAGCTTTCATTTTATCCTACTCCCTAGCTATATTTAGTGAAGACATTTCTATCTTCTCTAATAACTCCTGAATAATTTCCACTATTCGTTTCTTAAATTCCTCTCTGTTTAACAGATAGGTGGGGAAGTGCCAGTGTCTTATTTTTATTTCATTATCCTGCATTTTTTATTTTAGTTATGTGATCTGAAATAGTTATTGGACGTGTATCAAAACTTTCAACTAAATGCATATGTTCCTATGAAATATAATTTCTGTAAAGCATAGTCCAGTTTTTGTACCTTACAGAATAATATGTAAATTTTCTCTGAACTCCCACTACTAAATTCACATCTTCTATGCCGAATATTTTCATAAATTTCATCAAAAATCTACCCTCTTTTGTTATATTTTCCCTTCTAGTCTCCCCAGATGCATCTTCACTGTTGCAAATCAAATTGCATTCCCCACCTATAAGTAATATTCCTTGTAGAAAGATAATTATTTCTCCCAGAATTTTCTTAAGCTCCAGTGTAGTAGTTTTAGGTAGAATATAAGTAAATCCCAGTGTAATCCTCCTGTCTTTCCAGTAGCCTCTTACTACTACTACAAATCTACCATTATTGTCCTTTTTCACTCTTCTATCACTATTGGAGCTTCTCTAGCAATTAGTATAAGTGCTCCCTTTTCCTTTGTCCCAAATTTTACACTTAATAACCATCCTGAAATCCTTTACTTATCAAATTCACATGCTCATTTCTTCCAGATATGTCTCCTGCAGCATAACTATTTGTACTCTGCATTTCTTAATATTTATAATTAATAAATTAAATTAAATTATTTGTAATTTTTAATATTAATATTATATACTACTCTTTCTTTTCTGTATTAACCTATGAAACCATTTACATTCAAAGATGACATGGAAAGTGTTGCCATTATGATAAGAAGTAATATTGCCATCTGTTATATATAATAACAGATTTTTTTTCTAAATGTCTAGTTTCAGCTTTTATGTTACATGCATACACTAATGTTTTGCAGGTTGATCTTTTGTACAGTTGTTTCCTGTCATATCCATTTGAACCTATGTCACGTCTTAAAAGACTTTTTGTTTTAATTAAAACCCTCAAACAAAAACACAAACACCCCCAGAACACCCACCATAATCCATTAACTTAATACAAACACACAAAATTATGTACACCCTCAAATTATGAAGTTTAACCCTTCTACTAGAAACAATTGTCCCAGATTGACAGCTACACTCACAGGATTTAATTGACCTATAATTAAGGTTATCCATGCTAAGACATGTGGTACAGCCTGTGCTTGCACATACACTAAGTGCTGTCTGTTTTATCTTGTCTTTATTCCTTACCCCAATGTAAAAAAAAAAGAACTTGAATGCTTTCAGAAAACATATTTTAGCCATTTAAAAAATATTCTGTTTTATTGCCCTATCAGCTTGTCTTCATAAAAATCTGAGAACCATATACACAGTTATATCCAAAAACAGGCAAACAGAGAACAACCACGTCGTGTAAAATGCCATAAAACTTTATTTTCACAGATGAGCGCTTTCAGGCCATATGCCCTTCATCAGATAACACATAGTATAAAACCTCACATATTTAAAATGAGTATCAACCTATCACATTTCTATACACAGTTGCCTTCAACTACAAGCTTCTCACATGGCACTACAAACATTTATTTGCTAAAGGAAAACTATTTGCTACATTCAGTGTACTCTTATTTATTGGTTCCACATAACACTTGTTGGTAGATCAAGCCAAGGACCTTAATCTAGGCATTCCCCTATGCAAACGTAAGAAAAAAAATATTGATTTTACTTATATCTTTTACAACCCATCCCTCACCTCAACAACCCAAGATTGCAGCTTATTATCTTAAACATACTTTTTTCCAGGTTTCCCCTCTATTACATTACAGTGCCTTCATTTCTTAAAACTAAACAAGAAGAAAGAAAAAAGAAGAAAAGTAGGGCACCTGTTCAGTTTAGTATCCCTATAACACAAAAATTAACTGAAAATGCTTTACTATATAACATGCGGTATAAGCCATGTTTTATAAAAATATTGTTAAGAACAAAAATCATTTTATTTACAGTTACCTCTTTCTACTTCCCCTTTCTTTAATGTTCTTCCAGCATTAATGACATGAAGTAGGGCATATGCTTTAGAGTCCCCTACAACTTTAACAAAGTAAAAAAAGTCCATTATTTCCTGGTTTTTGTCTTCAGCTATATTTCACAAATGTGACTGGTGCTTTGTAATCTCACATTTATTTATTAATTTCTGAGTTGTGGGTTTTCATCCTGTTGATCTCTATCTCCCAGCTCCAGTCTCTAGTTCACTTCCAACATACTTCGGGTTCTTCTAATGAACTCCTGTGCTTTTTTCTGTCTCTCAAGCACTTTCCTTTGGAACACTAAAAAGGGGGTTTTACTGGTGTAATCTCTTTATTAACTTTATTATCAGAAGAATACAAAGCAGAGTCTCCTTCTGTTTGATAGCTCACTTTTTGTTAGACAAACTTTTATTTACTCTTTGGCATGTTCTGCATCAAAACATGACTGATCCTCTAGGAAAAAATATTCTGAAGATAGCTGGATACTGCTGCTTGAATCTCACACTTGCCTCCTGACATTCCCTGATTACTGGAATAAATTTACTCCTCTTCTGTCTGATTTACAGTGAGTAATCATTTTCCACAAACACACTATCTCCAACTTTTAGTACTTTGTCCTTCTGCCACAGTTTTGTCAATCAACTCTTTCTGCCTTGTAGGATTGTATCTTTTTACTGGACGACTTGGCTGGTTTCTCATGACCAGATTAGGAGACCTTTCAATTAACAAATCCTGCTGTGGAATACTAGTCCAGTTGCTTGTTTGTGCTTTTATAAAATTATTACAATCTGTTACTTCCAGTTTCTCTGGTACAACAGAAAATCTCATTTTCCCTACATGCTGTATCCTCTAATTCTACCATTTTTTGAAACATCTCTTCATGAGCAGTCTCATACTCAGCCAGCCTGTTCTTCATTTCGAACTCTGATTTTTGCAGTTTTCTCAGCTCATCTTATCTGTTTAAATCTTCTTCCATTTTTCCAGCTTTTTGTTATTTCAGTTGATATACTCCTTCAATGTTTTGTTTATTTTAATCATCTCTGAGCACATTTGACTTATTTTTTTTCCTCTAGACTACTGGAAGTCATGTCTTATACCAAAACCGGAGCTTGAATGGGTTTTTGCTCAACCTCTGCAGGATTCTTCCCAGCAAGCGTCTTCTCCTCACTTTTTGTGGTTGATTTTCTTTCAGATTCTCTAAATTTCTTTTTTTTATTTGGCATCCAGGCAGTCAACTTACTAGCCAGTAAATGAAATTTACCCAGAAAGGAAAGTTCACTGGCTGTCTTTCCTGAGTTTCTCTTTAGACACTGGGAGAGCTGTAAGTATGCTGTTACTCAGTGTGCAGCTATTTTGGAAGTGATTTTCTGACTAGTGTTGTCCTATGATGACCGAAAGAGATGGAATTATAAACCCATGTTTGAAGGTCCAAAACTGCATTTTCATTTTGCATTGATTATATTGTATGCTAAGGGGAAGAGCTGGCTAGCAAATGTGATAATATTGCACATTCTTGCATTAATTTGGTCTCATCTTCAGTATACCAGATATATATGAGTGTGACTTCTTGCTGAATAATTTGAATATGAGAAGGAGACTTGATAATAATAACTCCCAATTTGCAGTCATTAGCAAACTTGGTGAGCCAGAGGTCCTGGTTCTCAATCTGGATATTGGAAAAGTAAATGCCAAAAATTAAAAGTCTCAGCATAATTCCTGGAGGATGCCACTGGTTACCTTTATACTTTCTGATGAGGTTCTGCTATTCGCAATGTGTGGGTTCTTTTAGTCAGTTTGCTAACTGTCTTACTATATAAGGATCTATTTTTCTTTAGCTTGCTTACAATACTGCATGGGGACTTGGCCAAGTCAAGATATACCATCTGGATGGCATGGCCCTTGTCAACAGTCCAAGTAATTCTCTCAAAGAAGTTAATCAGATTTGTTAGGCAGGATCTTTTCCTTGACAAAGCCAAAATGATAAGGTTCAAACCTAATAGGATATTGGATATAATAGTCAGTGAGGTTTGTTATTATACTTTCAATTGCTTTATAGATGATGAGTCTGTAATGCCCATGTCAAATGATATGGCTACCCTTATGGAGGGATATCATCAATGCAGTGCACCAAACTTCAGGGACAAAACACAAGCAGAAAGCTATAATTCAAAGTAGAAATGTGGTGATGAAACAGGGAGGAAGCTCAATAAGAAAGGGAGAGACTGGGATTTTGGATACAGATCCTTGAGGAGAATAACAATTGCCATACAGAATATTATATTCATAAAGTAGCAGAAAGTATTTTAAAACTAAGCCAACATGGGAATGGAGAAAGGAGATTCTGCCAATAGGTATGACTGCAATTTGGGGTATAGAGAATAGGCAAGAGGGGTCTAGAATTTAGTGGGGAAAACTGTCAAAAGAACCAAGGTAAAAAGAGCAAATAATTAGAGAGGGAAATGTAATACAATGGGAAGAGGCCAAGAATACATTTGGATTGCAAACTAGAAACTGCCTTCCCTATCAAGAATTGATATCAAAGTATAGGCAAAGAAAACGGAATGGGGCATTCTGAGTAAAAGACCAGCACTGGTAGAGTTTTTAGCTGAATCTAGAACAGACGTTGTTGTTTAAAAAGTGACAATTAGTAGGGCATATAGAACATTGCATGATAACCATGGGAATCAATCTGAGGAGGTTAGAAAGGATTGGGAAGAGAGACTGGATAAGCAATTCAAAAGAAACAATGGGAGGATATATGTATGGCTCCAAAATAAGCAGAAAAAGTCTAGGATATTTAGGATTTTTGCTTGGAAGTGTTCTCACAGATATTTATTACAGCCCAAGCAGATGACAAAGAATTTTTCTTGAGGTAGATTGCAAATGTTGCAGGTGTGTTGGGGAAGGAAGAGGTAACTGAGAACATAGTTTTGGGAGTGCAATGAGCTGGCAGACTTTAAAAATTCCCTACAGACTACTCTGTAGGAAATACTTGGTGGGCAAGCTGGTACAACTAAGGAAGTGATTTTTGAGCTGTGATACAGGATCTGAATTGTCTAGGCATAGTAAGGCCCTGCTGAATTTAATTCTGGTAGCTGCAAAGAAAGCAATTACTAGAAAATGGAAATCAAAATCTAAACCAATTGTATTAGAAAAAATGAATATATTAACAGGGATAAAGAACTGGAAGTGGGATCTTTCGAAAAGGGAGGAACAAATTACATAGAAAAATGGGAATTGTGGGAACAGCACATGAAGAATAATATTTTGGAGGAGGAATGAGATTTAAGGGAAGGCAGGACTTAAATGAGCTATGTAATTTTTGATTGACACTGACTGTGTAGATCATCATATGCCATTTATAATGTTTGTAACTGAAAATATGTCAGTATGGGTTATTTTCATTTATATAATGTATGATTGCCTATGTCATAAATGATAATTCAAAAAATATGTTTTTTTTTTTGTTTAAAAAAACAGTAGTCAGGAAATCCTTCTAGTTTGTGCAGCTAATTGTAAATTAAATATCATCTAGAGCTAAATAGGTCATCATTCATTTATATTCATCTTTGATTAGGCCAGTTATTGTGTTAACTGCTCCTTTAGGGATGTGCTTCACCAGACATATCAAATGACTAAAAAGACCTCTGAGATTCCTAACTAAGAAGATCACAGGCATTAAGACTCTGTGCTGCTAAGTCAGGCTGCAAGCACTGTCCCTTTATTCAGTATCTTGTACACTGTTGAGGGGGGATTTATGGCTCTACATCAGCACCATTAGTTGCCCAGTTGTTCTGTATCCCTTTTATCTCTGTAATTGAAATAGTTTCATAAATACTAGAACTAGAGAACTAAATTATCACTGGTAGGTAAATAAAACATCATGTAGAGACAGATTCATCATGCAGTGCCTCCACCACCTCTGGAATAGACTGTCCCTGCAGGTTAGGCATTGTGACACATTAACATAATAGAAATGGAGTCTAGGTAATAGAAAGAGTACCCAGAAATTTACCCAGGGAATGGCTTAACTTGCCATCTAAGATAAAATGGTTAGAGCCTGAGGGACCGTCTTTTAGATATTTAAGGAAACTAAGGCACAGTACATGACATTGTACTGGCAAGACAAAAGTGGTCACATAATTCAATTGGCTTGAAAACTGTATGATTTCTTTGATCCTCCTACAGTTGACCTTTAAGCCCTATATTTTCCTCATTGTTTGCAATGAAATCTAAAATTCTGTTGGAACTACTGCAAATTTCAAGGCATATGTTTATGTTGATCTGTTTTCACCTTGTGCACTTCATTAGAATCTTATTCTTACTAGTTTTCTAAAACATCCTCATCCAATACTCTCTCGGTTTTCATGATGAAAAGGTTACTCATACTCTTATAGAGCCATTATTCAAAACCTTTTTTTATAAATCCTAGTAACAACAAAATTATTCATAAAATTAGTTGGATCAGAAGTATTGAATGTGAATAGGTAACGTGTCAGGCACTACAAAATTTGTTGTACTAACACCTGGTTGCAATTGTTATTTTATGACAAAACATACCAGCAGCTTGTCTTACCATAAGCATCTTAGGCCTATAAAACAGGTTCCTGGTAATTCCATTAGTTAGGAGATCCACAGCTGTTCAAATGTAGATCCCCAGCAAATGTAGCACCCAAGGCAGATTCCCCAAAGGGCAGCTCCCAGAATGTAATTTAACACTGTTTTGGCTCTGCCATGATATCGCAGTTGCACTCCCATGTCCCCCCTCCCAGTTATTTGCAACCAGGTAGTTAGTATTTGTAGGTAAGACGATATGGGGAATTCCTCACATGGGTGAAGGGAGGCTTGCCTCTTGCAAAAAATATGTTTTAGTGATTTCCTCAAATGCTTCATGGGTGTTATTTTTGAGGAATTTGCCTTAGTGTTATGTTTGCTGGCAGCCTAATTTCTAGCTTTAGTAGTGGATCCCCACACATCCCATAAATTTTTGGAGGAAATAGGTAACCTGCTGTAAGAACCTCAACTTCCTCAGTCATTCAGGTTTTGCCTTCTTCCATTTCTGACACACAGCAATATCTTCTCACTGAAATCATACAGACATTCACTTGATGGCATCCATGAGCTTCCACTAGAAATAGAAGTAATAACACTGCTTCTGGCTGCTTAGCAGCATTATAGGTTCATAGGTTCATAGGTAGGTACTAGGCTATCGACCCAAGGGCCTAAGTAAGCCTAGCCAACAAAGTTCCCTGGCTTACGCCAACTCAAGAAAGTTAATTTTCTGTGCCCCTGTCGAGCAGAGCCAGAGAAGTGATCCCCGGGGTGTATTTCCTATTTCCCATCCACTCATCAAGATTTTTCTTGAAGAGTGTTAATGAGGAACTTTGCTTGACATTGATGGATAGCTTGTTCCAGAGTATGGGAAGTCTCTGGGACAGGAATCTATCCCTCCAGCAATTCTTGTTTATTGTGGTGACAAGGTTTAGGTCCCTAGAGAGTGTACCTCAGAGGGATTGGGATTTCTTTAGGTGTAGCATGTCCAACAGCTCTGAGTTTGACATAGCTTTATATGTTAGGCAGAGATTACCTTGGAGTAGGCGATATGCTACAGAGTAAAGCTGGAGTTTTGCGAAACGATCAGTGTAGGGCATCTGTTTGAGGCCAGTAATCCTCTTTGTGAGGTACTTCTGTGGCCTTTCCAGCTGCTGCAGATGTGTTGTGAGGTACATTCCAAAAGGGGCATTGTACTCTATAATGGGTCTAATGAGTGTCGAGTAGAGGGGAACAATTACCTCTTTTTTCCTGGATGAGAACCCTTTTATGATGAGGTGTGCCATGTAGAAGGATTTCCTGACTACTGTGGCAATGTGTTTATCAAAGGAGAGACTACTGTCCACCTGGGTCCCAAGGTCTCTTATCATACATTCAGTGTTAAGAAGACTTCTGCCTATGTGGTAGTTCATGGATACACAGTTTTTACCAAAGGGGATAACAATGCACTTTTTGGCATTGAGCTTGAGGCCATGGGTCTGACACCAGGCATCTGTCTCAGTGAGGCCCTTCTGTAGGATGTCCACATCATTTGGGGACTCGACTATAGCTCCTAGTTTGCAGTCATCTGTGAACTTCATTAGCCAGAGATTTTACTCTCTTTTGCAACAATTTCTTCCTTCTGTTGTTAGCCTGTACTTCAGAGAAGTAGATACCAAACAGGAGAGGTCCCAGGACTGATCCCTGTGGTACTCCACTTGTCACTAGTTTGAAATCAGATTTGGAGTCTGCAACTTTTACAGTGTGGGCTCTGTCAGTGAGCCAGTTGGCAACCCAGCTTGTGACATAGGGATTTATACTTAATTTAGTGAGTTTAGCTATAATTCCAGAATGGGGGATGGTGTCGAA
Organism: Protopterus annectens; assembly: GCF_019279795.1. Classification (NCBI taxonomy): domain Eukaryota; kingdom Metazoa; phylum Chordata; order Ceratodontiformes; family Protopteridae; genus Protopterus; species Protopterus annectens. The sequence goes on from NC_056737.1 coordinate 671,389,351, forward strand.
AGCCTTAGCGAGGTCAAGATAGGCTGTGTGAACCACCTTACCCTTGTCTATGGCTTTGGTGACTGCCTCAAAGAAGCCGACCAGGTTCAGGAGGCATGATCACAAATCCAAACTGGGTGGGGTCCAGAGTTTGGAGGTTACCAATGTCTTTGTTTATGAATTCCATGATGATACATTCCATGGCCTTGCTAACCAGGCTCGTCAGGCTAATAGGGCAATAGTTCCTAGGATCAATGGTGGCTCATGGCTCCCCCTTTGTGGAGTGGGATAACTGTTGCTGTGCACCATTCAGTAGGCACAAAGCCTGACGTGAGGCTATGATTGAACATGGTGCTTAGGTGGGGAGCCAGTTCTGAAGTTCATGTACAATGCAGCCTGGGATGTTGTCCAGTCCCATGGATGCTGTGATTTTGGCTTTAGAGAGTACTGCTTTTACCTGTGAAGTTGTGATTACAGGGAATTTGCATTCTTCCTGTATAGATATGGGTCCTTTAGTGGGTGAGAGGGGGGTAAAGTTAGCAGTGAACCTATCTGCCAGGATGTTAGCAATATCAGTTGGTTCTGTAATTTTTGTTCCATTGTGCTGTAACTCAGAGCAGATCTGTGTGTTGCCATTGAGATTCTTGACATAGCTATCGAATGCTTTGTGGTTGTCTTTAGAATCAGTGGCAATCTTGTTTTCATAGATAACCTTGGAGGATCTTATAAGGGATCTCAGCTTCTTGCTGAGGCTGACCATGGAGCTCCTCCACTCATGAGATTTTACTCTCTTTGGCAACAATTTCTTCCTTTTGTTGTAGAGTTTGTTTATGGCAGGGAACCACCAGATTGGCTTCCTTTTTTTGGAGGATAGCACCTTGGTTCTGTTTTGGATAGCACGATCCATGCACTCTTGTAAGTGCTTATAGAGTGCATTTGTGTAGGATTCAGCAGTCGTAACTGTATTGTCCATCTACATGGGTGTCATGAAGTTCACCACTGCTGTCTTAAGAAGCAGGAAGTTGGCTTTGGAGACATTTTTTACCATGGTTTCCTTAATGGGGGGCGGGATGTGGATATCTAGGGTGATTAGCTTATGGTTGGATCTGACCAACGAGGGGTTGACTTCAGGTGTGGAACACCGGTCACTCATGTTGGTAATGACTAGGTCTAGGATATTGTTACCCCTGGTGGGGGTGTGGATATGTTGATCCAGGGCATTGGAATTTATGAATTCCAGAAAGTGCTGAGTGAAGGAGTTGGTACATGTGTAGTTTTCCCAGTTAATGTTGGGGTAGATGAAATCGCCCATTATCAGGGTGTTTGGCTGAACCCTAACATTTTCCAGTACATCAAGAAAAGAGGAGTGAGAATCCTGGGGCATGGTGGGGGATCTGTAGCAGGCTACAATTTGGATTGCAGTTTTGCCCAGAGTTAGTTGCACTTGGATAACCTTGGCTGCATTATGCTGAGCAACTAGCCTGGAGATGTAGATATCCTTAATGAATATGGACACACCTCCGCCTTTGGTGTTCCGGTCCATGTTAGATGGCCGAAAAGTATGCTATGAGTTATAGCCTGGTAATGCAGGGGTGCTCTCTGGAGCCTTGAACCAGGTCTCAGTCACTGCACAGACATCGATGTTCTCCATTTTAAGAAGCATCTTGAGTGAGTGCATTTTGAGATTTAGACTTCTAGCATTGAGTAGCATTACCCTCAGTTTTTGCTTTCCTGTTCCTATTAAGGTGGTGAATTTGTCATTTGAACCTTGCCTAAATAAAGGCACTATAGGGGCAGCAAGAGCCTTAGCCAGTATCCGGAAACCTAGAAACACAGAAAAATTGAGTTTAATGGAAGCAGCTAACATTTTGAACTGTATTTCAACTTAAAATAACAAAAGTAAAAATTACCAGAGTTTCATTCACACTAACACTGTGAAAGTCAGCTTCTTTCATTTAATATCATAATACTTTTTATTCATCGCCAATTTGTTATGCTTTCAAAGCAGGAAAATATTAGTTTCAAAGATCTATTTTAAATAGTGCAATTTGGTTTTGATTGTCTCTTATTACAATAATGGCCTTATAGACTGGAGAAAAGCAGAAGTGCCTGTGTACATAATGTTCTTGCCTTTTGTTCCACATCTGGTGCATAATTTCATCTTTTTATGTTCCGATCTCTCAAACCTCAAAAATATCCGTATTTTTTATAGGATGGATCTTCACAGAACTGTGATTATTTCAGATCTGGTAAGTCTTCACCAAAGAACCTAGAAGTGTCATCTGTCACTATTTATTGAGTAGAAGATAGAATCGACTTAACTAAAATTTAAAAATGCTTTACTTGGAGAAAAATAAGCTACTAAGACTGCAGCAAAACAATCTTAAAAAAATCAATTCTACTATCCATTGTAGTTAATTTTACACACAGAATTATGTTTCTTCCTGCAATGTATCTAGATGTAATTTATGCCTAGAAACCATTAGTGTTATTTATTTTTTACTGTAATCTTCCTTTCCATGGATCATACAGGTACCATCATTTTTCCTTTTCAGATGTACTGTTTCAGAAAGGGGGTTGTCTCAGCCTACATGACACAAGCTGATAACACAGATTTGTTAGTTTTCACGCCTAGTCAACATCCACGATTTTGCATTTTGAGCCTGCTTCTTGACAAAACCAATAATGTACTGTAAAGGATACATAACAGCTGAACTGAAACTATTTTACCAATGAGTCAATTGCTGGAGAAATCTTTAGATGAAGATCAGGGATGTGTAATACTGAAACACTACCTAAACTGTAATGCATTCTCATTTGCACATAGTGACACGCTGCTTTTGTCCTTTTAACTGTAAAATTAAGGACAATATGAAATACTACTAGTAGCTTTAATCTATTTTACTAGTTTTTCTGTTCCTATCTCTTTTGGAATCAGTGGCTTCAGCTTCTTAGACTGTTACTGGAAACAGTGCCAGAGATTCTTTTTTAATTATTTACACTAACTTGTGCTAACTGTAAGCTGCTAAAAAAAAAAACTTTCATGGTACGCTGAATCTTCTTCCACAGAAAGTGTGAAGGACAAATTAGAAGAAACTGAAAAGGAAAAAAATGACGGTACCTGTATGATCCATGGAAAGGAAGATTACAGTAAAAAAATAAATAACACTAATGGTTTCTAGGCATAAATTACATCTAGATACATTGCAGGAAGAAACATAATTCTGTGTGTAAAATTAACTACAATGGATAGTAGAATTGATTTTTTTGTGACTAGTGACTAGTTTTTTTTAATCTATTTTACTACCTAAACTGTAATGCATTCTCATTTGCACATAGTGACACGCTGCTTTTGTCGATTTAACTGTAAAATTAAGGACAATATGAAATACTACTAGTAGCTTTAATCTATTTTACTAGTTTTCTAAATTGACAACTGTTAGCCATGGACAAATTAGAAGAGCTGATAGTCTTACCAGGAAACTTTGATTCCTAAGCCAGAGCAGATGTGTGAGGGTGTGAAAATTGCCTAGGAAATTAAATTCTGAATGCTTAACCTTCCCATGTAATTTAGACACTTTCTGTGGAAGAAGATTCAGCGTACCATGAAAGTTTTTTTTTTCAGCAGCTTACAGTTAGCACAAGTTAGTGTAAATAATTAAAAAAGAATCTCTGGCACTGTTTCCAGTAACAGTCTAAGAAGCTGAAGCCACTGATTCCAAAAGAGATAGGAACAGAAGATATTTAGGAAAACAATGCAACAAGAGCTTGATTGGCATGAGAGGTAAGTAATGCTCACATTCAAAGAATAACTGAGGTTTTTCCAAGCAACTAAATAGGGTCTGCCAGTAATGTACACGTGCAGGTGCAATAAAAGCAAGGTTATTTATTATGTAAATCTTTATTGTTCCATCAAAAATATATAGGTTCATAGGTTCATACTAGGCTATCTGCCCTAGGGCATTTATAAGCCTAGCCAGAGTGTGTGTGGCTTTCGCCACCCCTTGGAATGAGAATACTATGCCCATTTAGGATTTAGTTTACTGTGCCTCTGTCTAGTAGTGACACAGAGATGACCCCCGGGGTAAACCTATGATCTCCCATCCACTCGTCAACATTTCTCTTGAAGAGAGTCAGTGAGGGGCTCTGCCTAACATGGACTGGGATTCTGTTCCAGAGTGTAGGGAGCCTCTGGGTTATGAATCTGTCCCTCCAGCACGTCCTATTTATTTCTGTGTTGAGGTTCAAATCTCTCGCTCTCATGGCTCTGGTGGATTTGGATTTTCTGAGGTGGAGCATGTCCATTAATTCTGGATTGGACATGGCCTTGTACGTCAGGCATAGATCACCTCTGAGTAGACCGTATGCGACTGAATAGAGCTGGAGTTTCTTCAGCCGGGCAGCATATGACGTATGTTTGAGACCCTTGATCCTCTTGGTGAGGTACTTTTGGGGTCTTTCTAACTGCTGCAGGTGTCGGGTAAGGTACATCCCAAATGGGGCATTGTACTCAATTATGGGCCTGATAAGGGAAGAGTATAGGGGCACAATGACCTCTCTTGATCTAGATGTGAATCCTTTCATGATAAGGTGGGTAATACAGAAGGTCTTCCTAACCACCTTGGCAATGTGAGTGTCAAATGAGAGGTTACTGTCAACTTAGGTCCCTAGGTCCCTGATTACTTCTTCCGTACTTAATGGATTACCACCTATGTGGTAATTTGTGGGTACTTTGTTTTTCCCAAAGGGTATGACTATACATTTTTTGGCATTCAGTTTAAGGCCATGGCTCTGGCACCAATTATCCATTTCTATGAGGCCTTTCTGAAGGATGCCTGTGTCCGCTGGAGTATCAATTATGGCGCCCAGTTTGCATTCATCTGCGAACTTTGTCAGCCACAATCCTCCTATGTTTGCTTGCACCTCAGAAAAATAAATGCCGAACAAGAGGGGTCCCAGGACCGAGCTCTTTGGGACACCGCTTGTGACTGGCTTAGAGTCTGACATGGCTCCAGCAATTCTGACCTTGTGGGTTCTGTCCTTGAGCCAGTTTTCAACGCATCTTATGACATATGGGTTTACATTTAAGCTGGTGAGCTTGTCTATGATGCCCGAGTGGGGTATTGTGTCGAAGGCTTTTGCAAGATCAAGGTAGGCTGTGTGAACTGCCTTACCCTCATCAATGGCCTTAGTGACTGTTTCAAAAAATTCAACCAGGTTCAAAAGGCAGGATCTGCCCTTGACAAAGCCGAATTGGGTAGGATCCAGTGTCTGTAGGTCCCCAATGTCTTTGTTTATGAGTTCCATAATGATCCTCTCCATAGCTTTGCAGACCAGGCTCGTCAAGCTTATGGGGCGGTAATTTCCAGGGTCCGTAGAAGCACCTCCTTTGTGGAGTGGGACCACTGTTGCTGTACAACATTCTTTGGGTATGTATCCTGTAGTAAGGCTAAGATTAAACAGCAGCCTTATGTGCGGGTTTAGTTCCTCTTGGAGTTCATGAAGCACACAACCCAGGACACCATCTGGTCCCATTGATGCTGTGTTTTTAGCTTTGGAGAGGGCAGCTCTCACCTGGGCATCTGAGATGTCAGGGAGGCTACACTCTGCTGCGATAGATATTTCTCTTTTTGGGGGGGTGGTGGGGGGGGGGGGGGAGAAATTTGCACTGAATCTGTCTGCCAGTATGTTGGCAATGTCTGTGGGTTCAGTGTATTTCTTGTCATTTTGGACTAACTCTGAGCATATCTGGGAGTTTCCACCTAGGTTTCTAACATAACTAAAGAAGGTCTTGTGATTGTCTTTAGTGTCTTTTGCGATTTTTCTCTCAAAGTTGGCCTTGGATGATTTTATGAGTGATCGTAGTTTTTTGCTAGTACTGATCAGAGATGCCTTCCCTTTTGGGGATTTTGCTCTGTCATGTAGTAGCTTCCTCCTCTTGTTGTAAAGCTTGTTAATGGCTGGGGTCCACCAGACAGGACGCCTGCCTTTGGGGGAATGGGTCTTGGTTTTATTTGGGATTGCATGATCCATGCATTCTTGAAGGTGTCTGTAGAAAGCGTTTATAAAGGATTCAGCGGTGAGGGCTGTGGTTTCACTGGTCCAGGGGCCTTGAAGGATACCACTTCAGTCTTAAGAAGTGTGAAGTCAGCTTTTGAGAAATTCTTCACTGTGGTCTTTTGTGCTGCGGGTGGGGGCGGAATGTGGATTTCCAGTGAGATTAATTTATGGTCTGATCTCACCAATGAGGGGTATACTTCCGGTGTGGAGCATTGTGTCCCCATGTTTGTGATGATCAGGTCTTGTATATTATCTCCTCTTGAGGGAGTGATGACTAGTTTTTCCATTGCATTTGAGTTTAAGAATTCTAGGAACCTTTGGGCTAGGGTGTTGGGGCTTGAGTAATGCTCCCAGTCTATGTTTGGGTAGTTGAAGTCTCCCAATATGATGGTATTTGGAGAGACATTCATACTCTCCAGTGTCTTCAGGAAGGCTGATTGGGGTTCCTGAGTTTGAGAGGGTGTTCTGTAGCATGCTACAAACTGTAGGGCAGTTTTGCCTACAGTTAGTTGCACATGGATAGTCTCCAATGCTTCATGCGTTGCCACTAACCTGGAGGTGTGGGTATCTTTGATGAATATGGATACTCCCCCTCCTTTTGTGGTTCAGTCCAAGTTTTGGGGCCGAAAAGCATGATATGAGGTGTATCCTGGTAGTGCTGGGGTGGTCTCAGGAGACTTGAACCAGGTTTCAGTCACTGCACAGACATCGATGTTCTCCATACTGAGGAGGGCTTCGAGAGCGTGCATCTTGAGGTTTAGACTTCTGGCATTGAGCAGCATTACCCTTAGTTTTTTTCCACTTGTGTTTTCCAGGGAGGTGAGTTTGTCTTTTGAGCCTTGCCTAAAAAAGGCACTATGGGGGTGGCAAGAGTCTTGGCCAATATCCGGAAGCCCAGGGGTGACAGGTGCAAGCCGAACCTTGTGAAGCAGCATGGCTTGTCAAGCATGTCATCCCAAGCAGACAGACATTGGATCCTCTTAAAATGACACCAGTAATTGAGCCAATTGTTAAAGCTGATCCTTTTGTCTTTGTACTGTGGCATCATTCTTGGTGATGGTAAGATGCTGCTCAGGGTCAGGGTCATACCGGCCTGGGCTACATAATCAGAGAGCTCCTCTATGTCTCTTTTCATGTAGTCCAGGGAGGTACGTCTCAGGTCATTCACACCGGCATGGACAATGACAGAGTCATATTTGTACTTGCTTTGGAGTGACCTGAGTGCTTGTGTTATGTGGTGGATTCTAGCACCCAATAGGCAGCTTACTGTAACCTTTTCCTTGTTCAGTCTCGTGAGCAGGATGTCAGTGTGTCTGACTATGGAGTCACCTATTACAAGTGTATCAGGCATGTTGTTTAGCCTTATGGGCTGTGACTGTTTGGCACACTGACTTTGTGAACTATGTGTTGCATGTGCTATGTTTTGAGGTAGTGGTTGCTTGAATGTCTGCTTTGGAGGCCTCTGTTGTTTTGGTAGATTTTTAATTAGAGCCTCCGAGTATGTTTTTGTGTGTTTATGTGTTTGGTTTGCAGTTGTGATAGGTCTATGTGAGACTGGGTTTGTGGTGTGTGTGGTGACCTTCTCCTCCTGACTGGTTTTGCCAGTACTGAGTCGAGAGAGCTCAGCCTCCAGTTTGGCTACATAGTTGCATCTCTCACATATATTTGTATTTATTGGGAGGAGGAGAGGGTTGTCTGTGTACATGAGGCAGTTGTAAGATTCCCAGATTCACCAGCTGAACTGGAGAGGACGACAGTAATTGACCCTTCGACATGTTAGAATAGTGTTAGAGATTGCTGTGTAACTGAGTCAGAAAGGACCTATAGGGAAATGGGTACTCAAGGGGATTGTAGGTGGATGTAGTGCTTTCTTTTTGTTTAAGAGTGCTTTACCTGTGTAAAAATGCTTTAGGAGCAAGCACTGGGCTTTTCAGATAGAGAATAGACTGTTTAGATTGAAAGTAGAGCAGTTCTAAGGGAAAAACTGAAGAGCAGACTTAGCGGAGCCAGAAATAGTTTAAACTTGATTAACTGGTGCTGCCCGATGCTGCACTATGCGCAACTTCGCGCAAAATCGTGCAAAAGTGCGCAAAAGCACGCTAAAGCGGGCTTTATAGCAGGGGGTTAGAAAGAGCTAGGAAATGGCCCAAAACGGCCAATAAACTACAAGTTTCTGGGCTGAAACCACTCCTTTAGTGACAAATAGGCTGCTCAGTGCTCCCCACTCCCACTGGTGAACAAAGAAGCTTCCTCCTATCCAAATAAGGATATGGACAACACAGGAACTATGACACAACCCAGAGATCAGCAAAATCTGAAGACTGGACTATTCTAGTTCAGTAAAGGTGGGAAAACAAAGATTTGTTTTGGTTTTTTGCTTTTTTTTTTTTACAAACAGACAAAAAAAGATACAGTAACAAACAGTAAATGCTTTAAATCGGCTAGCGCACTTGAGTGTGTAGCCTACCAGTTAAATTAAGCAAAAACAAACTTTTTAAAGTGCAAAACAGTTCAGAAGCAAACAGAAATACAGTAAATCAACTTGCAGAGCCAGTTTAGTAATAAAAATACGCTTTTAGGCGAAATACAGTCAAAATACAGCAGTCGAGAAATAGAAAGCCAGAAAAATACTTATAAATCAAAGGAAAGTCACTCTTCCACTCTCTGCTGCTTGTAGAACTCTGCAGGACACCACGAGGAGCTGTGCTGAGTCGTATACAAGCGCAAAAGCGCGCTAAAGTGGGCTTTATAGCAGGGGGTTTGAAAGAGCTAGGAAATGGCCCAAAACGGCCAATAAACTACATGTTTCTGGGCTGGAACCACTCCTTTAGGGACAAATAGGCTGCTCAGTGCTCCCCACTCCCACTGGTGAACAAAGAAGCTTCCTCCTATCCAAATAAGGATATGGACAACACAGGAACTATGACACAGCCCAGAGATCAGCAAAATCTGAAGACTGGACTATTCTAGTTCAGTAAAGGTGGGAAAACAATTATATATTTTTGTTTTTTTTGCTTTTTACAAACAGACAAAAAAAGATACAGTAACAAACAGTAAATGCTTTAAATCGGCTATACATAATCAAAAATGTATTTCTAAGGAATGAAGGAAAATAGTTGCCATACAGGCACATGTAATCCATATTGTAGTATACCAAAATTCCTAAATATGCTCTGAATGGGAGTCAATGCATCTTCTGTTACTTATGCATTTCATATGCTGCATGTCAGAAAGTGGGAATCCAGGTGGCTAGGAAAATATGAATTGTATCTGGTGCCTAATCCCTGGTTTTCAAGGCAGTTAAATAACATGTGGCTTTCCTTAAAACAAAATTAAAAACTCACATCAGTTCACTTTGGCAGCAAATGAAAGTTTTTTTCCCTATAAAATGACATTTCCATAACTGCCATAAACCAAACTTTAATGCCAAAACTGTCAACGTGTTCATCCCAGTGGACTTACCTGAAGTGATTATAATCAATAACCAAAGGTAATAATTGTGCTGTCACACTATGGAAGAATCCACAGGAACTAGTTATTATCTTCCTACTACAGACAACCTATTTGTAGAAAAAAATGTAAAAAGAAAATTGAAAGACTGATGCAATGTAAAATTTGCTTCTGTTTTGCTTTGAGAATTGTCAAAAGTATTACCTGATATTTTTATTAGAATATTTTATTTTGGGGAAGAAGAGTTGTAACAAAGTAACAACTTAGTAACAAGTAACAAAGTAACAAAGAAAGCTTCCTCAGACTCTTACATTTGATAAATTCACTAAGGAGCGTTGCTGAAAATACTTAATGCATTCAGAGAAAATGTTCAAACCAGCAAATGGTATATTTGGACCATGAGTAAAACAAGTGAGTTTGAGAAAGGTAAAATGCACTGCTGCTGTTTTCACTAAATGAACAAATGGCTAAAGAAAGACAAAAACATTGTGAACAACAAACTACAGAAATTAATTTAAGTTCTTCATCTATGAAAGTGAAAAAAATACTGTCTCACAAGTAGTGCAGGTAAAAAGGTGTAGCAACAATCTGCTTTAGTTTTAGGAAATGTAGACAAAGGACCACACTAAAAACTTTCATATAAATAAATCAGTAGATTTGTTGCCTATACATGAAATTCAGAAATGCAATGGTACTTGACGTCTTAATAATGAGTATTTATTTACTGATTTATTTATTTATTAAGTGGTAGAAGTGAACTGGTCCAAAGACCCTTTTCAGACATGGCCCAGGCTATAGACAAAACACAATTATCTTAATATCAAGTAAATCTATATGAACCTTGCTGATATTAAGCTGAATTCAACATATCATAGTGAAATATTTACAATAGAACAAATTACTAAATTATTAGTATTATTAATATAATGCAAAGTTTTCTTGTACTAATTATGTTAGCAGGAATACATCGAAGCTTCTAATATATACCTTAATTCTTCTTCTTCTTCTTTTGGCTTTTCCGGTTAGGGGTCACCACAGTGGATCACCTGTCCGCTCATGATTGGCAGTGGAGTTTTACAGTGTCGAGTCACCAGCCCGGCGCCCAACCTTCCACAGAAGGCACACACATGCACACACTCACAACTAGGGCCAATTTAGAGTGTCCAATCCACCTACAGCATGTCTTTGGGATATGGGAGGAAACTTCTAAGATATACCTTAATACACGTTATATAGAAATTATGAAGTATTATATCCTTTGGATGAGATGTTAAACCAAGACTCCACCTGCCTGCCTGGTGGTAGTTCAAGTTTTTTGTAAAGAGATCACACTGCACCTATTAAAAAGACTAGGGGGTTCTTTAATCCTTTATATACATCATTTATATATTTACATTATTTACATATTCATATATCAAATAACATGTCTTCATGCAATTTAATCTTTACATATTATATAATATTCATTTGAAATTCACCCCACTCTTGCCACCAAAACCACAATATTATTTTTCTTAAATATCTGCCAAATTGCAACATTTATTAAACAAATCTTCCCTCAATCTAGCATTCCACATTTCTCATCTAACCTGAAACAATCTCATACCTATTTTTTCTGCTTTTTTGTCCATAATGTTCATACAAAATCATATTCATATTCAAACCATCCAATTGTTTTATATTTCCCCCAAAATTCTTTTACATAGCATCTGACACACCTTTTTTCCTCTGTCATATAAATGAAAACATGTTCTGACATCTCTAATTGCTAATAATACAAACATATAATTTTTGTCATTCTGTTATTTATCATATTCCCTTTCACTGGTAATTTATTAATAATCACAACCACTGATTGATATCTGGGTAGAGGGGTCAGTATGGAAAAATGTCTTATTAGACACAAGAGCAGCAGTATCCATCACAAATAGACAGTTACCCTGTAAATCCTATAAAAAGGGTTTGCATTTCAGCATTTAATTGCACAGGATGCTATGCAGTGAGTAGCCAAGATGTAGACATAAAATTTAACCAAGAAGGACAGACATAGAAGGGTGCATTTTTAATGCATCCATCTTGTTCAACTACCATTATTGGTATGGACAGTCTAGGACCTTTGGGCATAATAATTGACTTGCCTAACAGTATTCTGTGGATAGGAGACAGGAAAAAAGGAGAGGGAGAGAAAAATGCAGGTTGCTGTGCAATCTCTCTTCCTGAGAAACCTGACAAGCCTACATGATACGGGAATATGGACAGTGATGATGTGTGGCAGCATTTCCATCAGCAATTCCCAAATCTGTGGTCCAAGGCTCCCAGTGATTTTGGAAAACTAAAAAGGCCAGTAGGAGTGGGTAGTGATCAGGATTATATACCTCCATTTCAAAAACAATATCCCATTCCTAGGGAGGCAGAAGAACATATGGAAATTGTATTGCAGAAAGGGAAAAGGAAAGAATTATAAAAAAGGCAACAGTCTCACAAATTCAACAATCTGGCCAGTCAAGAAAAAAGATGGGAGTTATCATCTTGTTATTGATTTATGGAAGGTTAATCAATACACAACTCCTAGACCACATTTGATTCTGGGAGTTCCAGAGTTGTCTGAACATATTAAGCCACAAAGTAAGTGATTTACAGTAATAGATTTAGCAAATCAGGAAAAAAAGACTGGCCATGATTTGCCTTTACATTTAAAAACCAGCAATATGTCATGACATGATTACCTCAAGGATTTCAAAATGGTCCAGTTATCTTTCACCAGATAGTAGGATCCATCCTGCAACATGTAGAAAAGGATGATTCAGTGTTACATTACACTGATGACATATTAATCCAGTCTGAGACAGTAGAAGGGCATGTACAGCTTCTTAAAAAAGTTTTTCATACTTTACAGCAGGCAGGGGTTAAGGTTAAAAGTGAAAAGATTCAGTTTATGTCTCAAAACGTCAAGCTTCTAGGTACTATTATAAAACCATCAGGAAGGTCTCCTTGCCCTATGCATGTACAAGGCATTTTACAAATGGAAACACCTTTGACTATAGCAGATCTACATAAATTCACAGGAATCATGAATTAAAATAGGGAATTTATATAGGATTATGTAGTTGTGACTGCTCCTCTTTACAAAATGTTACAAGAACAGAAGAGCTCCATCTTTTTAGAGTGGGGACCCCATGAGGATGAGGCATTTTCATAAATGAAAGTAAAATTAGCAGAAGCTACAGAGTTAATAACACCCACACCAGAGTTGCCATTTGTGCTACAGACAGCAGCAGGGAAGAAAACATTATCTGTGGTGCTATTACAAGAATGGCCACATGATGGTGACAACAGAACAGAAAAAAAAATTACGTCCAGTTACTTTATGTAGTAGAAAGATGACCCCAGTGGAATTGGGCTACCACCTTTGCATACAGCAGCTATTGGCCATTTACTGGAGTATCAAACAAACTGAGTATTTGACTGTATTTTCCATTATTATCGTACAAACACCACACCAAGCAGTAAAAGCTTTAGTAGATAATTTTGAAATAAATAAAATCACAGATGGCATTAGTCAGGCAGTCTTTACAAAATGGATGGCATTATTCGGAATGAAAACTGTCACAGTTCAGACAGGGGACAAATATTTTTTGTCAAATCACATGGGATATGAAGGAAAACAACACAATTGCCTAGAAAAAATAATGTCACCGGGCATTCAATTTCTGGCATCTGATTTTGTCCACTTTAAACCAGCCATCTTTATAGATGGAGCACAGTATTGGGTCAAAGGCAAATACTGGACAGGATTTGCAGTAGTTCCGGAAAATCCACAGATGGATTCTCCCAAACTAATGAAGTTACCAGGGCATATGTCAGCTCAAAGAGCTGAATTGGAGGCAGTACTATATGTGCTAAGGTATTATAATCCTGTTAACATTTTCTCAGGCAGTGCTTATGTAGTAAATTCTGTAAGATGTCATATGGACACCTGGTTAAGGTGAGGATTTGTAGACAGTGTAGGCAAACCATTATGCCATGCCAAAGTATTAAAAGACATACATAAAGTCATAACAATGTCAAATCAACAAGGACAGTACAGTGTTTTAAAAGTAAAAGCACACCAAAAACCAACAAGTGAAACTTTCAGGTTAAGTGCATTGGCTGACTCATTAGCAAAACAAGCAGCGCAAAGTGGGGAAAAACTTTCAGGGTATGCATACATTGATACAGAAGTTAGTGTCTTAAAAACAGAAGTTAGTACCCTAAAAGAGCTAGACCAACAATCAATTAAGGATAATCTCATAAATATTCAAAGAAAGCAAAGTTTAAAAGAAGAAACAGACCAATGCATGACTGCAGGAGTACTGCCAAAGGAATATTATGTATATCCCATTACAAAAGGGTTACAGTTGCCTTATGTGCCATATCAGTTAGCAAGTCAGTTGGTCAAATTAAATCACTAAATACTGGGACATGTAGGAGCTGATAAGCTATGGGCAATTGTAAAAGAAAAATATTGGAACCCAAATTTAAAAAAGGTCTGTAGGCTGATTGTAGAAGAATGTCTAATCTGTTTGCAGGTAAATGCTAAAAGCAAAAAGCCTCAGTTATATTGGGTACAGCCAGCGGATGGGCCATGGTATGCAATCCAGATAGATTATGCAGGTCCTTTGACAACAACAAAGGGAGGTTACAGATACCTACTAGTAGTAGTGGACATCTTTTCAAAATGAGTAGAACCAATTCCTACCAAAACAGCAAAGGCAGCAGCAGAAGCCTTATGGAAAAATATTTTCTGCCATTGGGGGCAGCCACCTGTCATAGAATCAGATAATAGTCCACAGTTTGTTAGTAATCTCATTAAGCAAATGTGTAATTTGTTGGGCATACAGCAAAGATTTCATGTACCATACCATCCACAATCCAATGGCATAGTAGAGTGCATGAATCAGACGTTAAAAGAACATCTAAAAAAGGTATGCTTAGAAAAAGGCAATACTTGGGTACAGCATTTGCCTGGCATTTTAATGTGTATTCAGGCAACACCAAATAGCAAAACAGGTATTTCACCATATGAAATAATAACAGGTCGTAAAATGTCCATGCAACTACCATTTGATCTGGATATACCCAATGATAGGCCTATATTAGAAATCAGTAAGTGTCAGCAATGGTTAAAATGGCTTACAGAAATATGTGATTGCAATTCAAAAGAGCAAATGTCCCACCTATGGAGAAAGGAGCCAATTTTCCTGCATGAAGAAAACCTTCCCTGTGGAACAAAAGTATTGGTAAAAAAGTTCCAAATGGAATGTCCATGGGATAGCAACTTGTAAGGCCCTTTTGAAGTAGTGGATCAAAGTGGACCATTAGTGTATAAAATAAAAGGAAAAAAGAAAAACAAAACAATGTTGGTAGTTGGTGCATAAAGATCAGTTAAGAGTTATTATAACTAGTGAGCAATGTAAATCTGTTTAAGTATATTCTCTTGCAGAGAAAACATAATGAAATTGACATGGTTTAAAGTGCATCCTTTTGGTAATTCAGTTTTGGATGACCTAAAGGCAAAATGATTCAGTAATGGAATTTCTATTTAAAGGATGTTTTTTTTTTAAATTGATAATAGCTGTCATACTAACTATTATTGTATTACTTAGTATTACATTGTACTTACAACCTGTTAATCAAACTGTAAAGTTACACAAGAGAGAGAATAAAGAGGTGTGAAAAAATAAGCAAGATTGGTCACCATCTTTTAATACTTTTTGGCCAGACAATGTTGGTATGCAAAAAGTATGAATGTTTCTAATTGCTGGGTATGTAGTTTAATACCTAAAATGAAAGGGGTTATGCCTCTAGTGCCAATTCCATTAAATACTGTTAATAGTTGGAGAGTATTAATATATGAGACAGAAGACCAAGTTATAAATGTACAGTTATGTAAAGCAAGAGTACAGTTATCTGCTATAGTACAGGGAATCATGTTTTCAACAAAATGGAACCATCCCAGTGGGTAATAGTAATTGTATTCAAACAATTAAAATGATAAACTTTCATAACCACATACCAGTACGTGGGGTATTTTTTCATGGTTTTCCTACTCTAATACCAGCTAAGGGTCAGTTAATATTAAGTGACACAGCGGTATTTCATTTTTCACAAAACGATAAAAATGAGTGCAAAACCAACATTACATGTTGGCGAAGTAAAACAGATAAAAATTTTATGATTGTACACAATAAAACTCCTACTATGGAACAAGTAAATGGCAGTCTAGTAAATAGCAGTGTTGCCCTGTCAGATTGGTTATATTACATTTGTGGTAAATATGCTTATAAATGTTTACCAAAGGGATGGGATGGCACCTGCTATATAGGGCTAGTCATACCAGCAATGCATCATGTAAAAGAGTTACCAAAGGGAAGTATTAGAAATGCAAAAAGGAAAATAGACATATTACCTGTAATTGAAAATCCAGAAAATCCAGTAAACACCGTAGATACATCACGTATTTATCACTAAAATCTTGATTATTTAAAATTAAAAGATATGGAGCCAGAAGATGATGTAATTTCTGCAGCAGGTATATTCCTTTGGTATGGAGCAGCAAAAGACATTTGGAAGTTAAGAAAACTATGTAAATTGGTTGAAGTATTGGCAAATGCCACTTTCAATGCAATCTCAAACATTATTGTCAAAATGACAGCCATACGAACTATGGTTTTACAAAATCAAATGGCGTAAGATTGCATACTAGTGTCCCAATGGGGTACATGTGCCTTAATATGAAAACAATGCTGTACATTTATTCTGGACAAAACAGAGTCTCTAAAAGTGCATTTAGAGGTAATTGCGCAAGTGTCACAACATACTAGAAAAACTGGAATGATGGTTTGAGTGAGTGGTTTAGTAATCTATTTACAGAGTGGACAGGAAAAATTATATTTTTAATTGCTATTATTTTTATTGTAGTGCTTGCTTGCATATTAGTTACATGTATTAAAGCTTGCTTAACAAGAGTTAATCAGCAAGTTACTTTCGTCAATTGCCATAATAAAAAATGTATTACCAAACAATGATGAATTTGTCTCTCTGGTTTAAAATAAAAAGGGGGAACTGTTAGAGTGTGCTAAACAACAAATAAAGGTTAAAATCAATGTTGCTATAAAAATGCAAAATAAATGAAGCATACAATAAAGTTTGCTTAAATGTAGAAATAGAGTTTAGCAATATGTAATGAGCATCCATACTGTGTGACTGTATCTATTAATAGACATGCTTTTTATAAACTCAGCAATACATGCTATCTTACAAAGCTGTTTCCTCAAAAAACATGTTCTCCCACAGTATCAGAACAGATAAATGGACATGCTTTTTCCTAAAAAATATGCTTTTTCGATATCAGCAGCAGAACAGTTTGACTTGTTCTCTCAGATGTTTCCTTTCAGACTTCTGTTAATGGACATGGCTTTTTATAGAACCAGCAGAAAAACAATTCTGGAAGACAAATATTATGTGTATTCTCACATTAGCAGAAGTGCTTACAAGTAAATAAAAAGGAAAGCATCAGTAGAACAGATGTTTCCTTATAAGCCCAAAAAGATACCAAGAGGAAAACAGGATCTAAAGTCTGTGAGAACAAAATAAGTAGACTGTAAAAATTCAGTTGTGTTAGAGGTATTGGTAGGAACACATTTGTTCCGAGGTATTGTATATAGGAGAAGCAGATATAATCCTCCATGCTGACCACGAATTAAACTGTATATGTCTATACTACAAGTGTTGCAGTAGCACATCGATTGTTATAAAAATAAGCTATTTATTAGTAACTGTGCTTACAGTAAAATAGTATTATGCTGCAAAATATATTTTCTCATCAGTGCAGTTTGCAAGGCTCTGTGTTTTAAACAGACTGCAAATACAGTCATGCAAAACTCTGTGTTATAACCAGACTCTGATTCAGCAGTAAACAGCCAGCAAGACTTTATGTCTTAGGAAGACTTTGGTTCCAGTTCCAGTAAAACACAGCAGCACCTTCATAAATTAATTTTTCAATAACTTCCCATTGTCTTTCAGCCTCTGCCATTTTCCAAATGTTATACCTAGAAAGCTTAGTTCATTCTTTAAAAACTGTATTCCTTCCAAACATATCCCATCCCTCATTCCTTTGTTCTTGTCCATACTTATATATAATTCCACATTTTAATATAATGTTCAACATAGTTATAATTTCTTTCATTCATATTACATTTCTTGTTATAATTATAACACCACCCACATAAGACACAAAACATGGAATGTAGATAAGTCCTTTTATATGATACACCCCCTCTCTCATTAATTATTGCCTTTTACTTCCCATTGCATTCAAAAGTAAAACAAATCATACTACTTATGGAGCAACACTGCCTCATCCAATTTCTTAACAGGAATACCAAAACTAAACTACCCATTTATTAATAAAACTACTCTGTTGTTTTCATCAGCTGACTTTAACACTTTCAGTATCCTTCCTTTAAGCAGTATTTTCCAAAATACTTCATAAATTCTTAAAGTTTGTAAAATCAAAGGCATTGCTTATATTTCCAATTATAACTTTTACATTATTTTCGCCATATAAAATATTACCAATTAATTCTGTCACTATAATCAATAATTCTTGAATATTCCTTTGTTTTATGCCACATATTCCTTGTAATATAACTTCCTGCATTATTTCATCAAACTTCAACTCTCTAATCTTTATAATATTTTATAATCTGCATTATTTCATGTGATAGGTCTCCAGTTTTATCTTTCTCTGTTCTCCTCTTTCCATGTATACTTAATAACCACTTTCACACATTTCCCCTTTAATTACCTACTTTTCTACCCATTCAGTAAATATTTTTAGCAAAATCTGCTTCAACCACATTTTGAACTTCATATATACTCCTTAACCAATACCATCCTTACCAGAAACTGACTGTTCACTAATTATTTTCAAAACCATATCCACTTCTTGTAAAGTAATTTCCTTATTTAATTTTATCATAGCTTCCTAAGAAAACTTTTTAATGCCCAATCCAGATCACCTTTCTGTATTACCATTTGACCATCATTTATATTTTCTTGTATACTCTCTTCATTTAAAGGTTCAATTTCCTCTCTCTCTACTTATATATTTTTTATCACTGTTCTTTGTTGATTACATATTCATGATTCTTGTGTTGCCTTTCTAAGTTATCATCTTTTTTTACAGTAAAACCAGTAATGTCCTTCCTTGTTACATATCCTACATTTGTTTTTGCATTTATTCATCATGTACCCTTTCTGTCCACAGTGGTCACAAGTTATTTCTTCACATTTGCTAAAAAGATGTGAATAATTTCCACAGAAATAGCATTTTTGTTGACCCACACATCCTAAAATTCTTCTTGTTCCCAATACAAATAAATAAAAAAAAATGGCCATATGCTACATACAGTTATTTCCATCTTTAATGTTACATTCAGGTCTCAACCCCCATTCCACACATTTTTGTCATCATTATTTTTTGTCACCAACATTTATATACTTTTGTTCAATTTCATCTGTCCTAAATTGCACGGTAATTTTCTTTCTTATCTTTGCCCCTTGACTATAAAAATGCTCATCACAAGGAAAATGCGTTTTTTCTTTGGTTCACATACATGTAAAGACGTTTCTAATAGAGTGTCAGACTCAAACAAAACATCACAAAATTACTCTTTTCCTAAATGTATAAATGGTGTAACATTCTTAACATTGAATCCTAATGATATAGTTATATTGTCCCAAATAAAGTACCTATTTAGCACACAGCCCTTTTTAGTCTGTATCCTAACTGTAGGGTACTTCTTTTTAAGTATCAAAGTTCTCGTTTTTTTTATTTTATTTATTTTTTCTCTTTCAAATGTCTCTTAATCACTGCTGCCTATTATTTTTTCTGCATACTCACTGTTTTTGTAGTTCTGTGACAGGTTACTTCACTCCCAAACATTTGTTCTCTATCATTTTCTTTTCAAAAAGTAATTTTAATTAAATTAGCTCATGATAGTTCAGGTCCTTCTCCTGGTTCATCCTTCTCCAGCAAGCAAATTAATTGCATATTGGCCAGCCTACCCAATGAAAATTCTATAATTTCTTCTTACAATAGCAGCTCTATTTGTATCAGCATTCAAACCATCCATATGCTGGCAAATTATACATCCAATACCACTGATAATCACATCTCCATTCATGATCTCTTTGTTTTCAGAAACTTCAGCTTTTTCATCAGTAAGCAGAATTTCTGCTCTTACAACTGTATCGTCAATCTTCTCATCACTGCCATCAGTCACCAACTCTCTCAATATCTCTCCCAATGCTGCTCCTCCTAGCTGCCTCCATATTAGGAAAGGGAGTAGAGTGTGATCACTCAAAAAGAGTAGGGGTTGCTTTATTTATATATTATCTTCTTTACACTTCTTTACATTAATTTTATTGTCAAAATCATAACATGTATCTTGTCATTTCTTTCCATTTTTCTGTACTTTAACACATGATCTACATAGAAAAAAACAATAATTTCCATTTTCATTTCAAGAAAAAACAAACACACACAAAAATATTTATTCTAAGCCACCATCAACTATTTTTAATTTGTGTATCTATCCCTTGTCCTTTCTTACACATTCATCTTTTTATTTCATCTAACATATCTGTATCGTTTCTATTTTTTATATAATAATCTATCAAATATTTTTCCATAATTCCTATATTGCTGCAAACAATATTTTGTACTATTTATTGATTTTATATATTTTCTTTCTCATATTTTTTCTTATAATAGCATCTTCATTGTTATATTTTTAAATCCTTTCCATTTTTACTGATTTTTAAAATGTCTTTCAAACTGTTCATTTTCTTTAATTCTAAAAAACAATATTTTGTTATTTCTTCCCACATTACACCCATGACATTTTCTTTATATAGTTACCTTATATTTCATATTACTTTTAATTGGTAACTTATCCAAGAAAATTCTCCACAAGAAATCTCATTTCATAAAAAATATATATTTTACTGAATTTTTTGGCATTTTCTTTTAAACTATGCATATACTAAATTTTCACAACATCATTCATCTACCTGTATATTCTCTCATGATTGTATATTATCCCATCTGTACTGTGCTGGATTCTCAGCCACACCATAATGCTGCACTGCTTAATGTATTACTAGACTGAAATATTCTGTATTTGTATGTATGTATAATCATGTATTCTTAGCCTGATGAGCATTGTTTTACTAAGTTGCGTATGTCTTTAATGTGTCTTTGGAGTTTTTCTCCCTGGGACTCCACTGAAAGACAGCTGCTACATTGTGATATGTAGCATGACATGTCTGCACAGCATAGTAGCAAAAAATATTTAATTAGGCATACAAAGCATCCTTTACTAAATATTCATTCTTTGTTGTGCTGTGCTCTGTTATTATGCCTAGAAGTGATTAGTAAAGATATTTCATTCACCTGGCATTCTTGTTGGAGCTAGGGTCACTATCATAAAATATCAGGGAATAGATTTAAGTTCTGTGTGAACTCCTAGGGAGGTGGGTAGCATCACTACATGGGGGGATGAGGTAAAGAGTAGTTGTGTTAGCAGAGTTGTCCACACTACATGAAACATTGTTGCCAGTAGGGTCTTTCCAGCCATGCAACAACGTTTTCTTTCTTTTTTTTTTTTTTAGTTCTAGTAATAAACTGATCAGCCCTGAATGCTGAGTAGTATATTAGCAAGAGGAGGGAATTGCTACACCACAGGAAAGCATCTGGGAACAGCTGACGTGCCAATAGTTGTTAAAGCATTTATAATCAGAGAAAGGGGTTTCTTGAATAAATACTCCTTACATGAGGTACAGTACTCAATTCACGATGATTTATTATCTGATAGATCAAATAGTGAAACATTTGCTGAATAATCACTTTTATCAAACAAGACTTTAAGCTATTTTTGCAGGAGGGGCAAGTCTGTTTGCACTCCCTGTATGGGGGTAATCCACACTACCCTACATTTGATATACTATTAGGTCTGTGCAGAGTTACCATAATGATTAAGGTCTTCGCCTCCCATGCACAAGATACAAGGTTCGATTCTGACCTCCAGCCAATGTCTGCATGGAGTTTGCATGTTCTCCCTGTGTCTCTATGGGGTTTTCACACCTCTCCAAAACATACTGAGTGTTTCCACCTCAAACTCACCCAAGAATGGAGTTGTAGGCAGCAGCATGGACTCTAGATGGTGCCTGTAGTAGGAAGAGCTGTACAGACTAACCGCTTTCTGCATCAAATGTAGTGCACAGAATCCTTAAGATAGGAGAACATGGATCACTGACTTCATGGCTTGTCAGGACTAACCACTTGATTGTGTACAAATTAACTATCAGTGATATGGTTGTGTTTACTAATCTCTCCAAAAACGGGTATGGGTATTTGCCAGTGACAAGTAAGCTGAGGACCCAGCCTACTCCAACCTATACCAGGGACTCATGCTAATGGTGTGAGGGGTATATGTGCCCCTATTTGCCAGTGTGTTCCTACCATAAAGCCCAGAAGCTCCTAGGTCAATAAGCTAATGGCTGTCTGGTGTCCACTTGCCTAGCTTGGGTTACCTGAAATAGTTCTGTTGAGTGAAAACTGGATGTAAAACTAATTAACCTGCCAAACATGCTCTAAGGATTTCTACAGTCAGTATAGGTTCGCTGACAGGTTGCAGCTTGGAAGTGGATGACATAATGGTAAGGTGGAGGCTGGACATCTTGTGTATCCAGGAGACAAGATGGAAGGGCAGTGTAGCAAATCTACTTGGCTTGAGATCCAGAGTTGACTATTCAGGAGAAGGACAGACTAGAAATGATGTGGGAATTGTGGTGAGGGAGAGGCTTCAGAAAACAGTAAGGAATATCATCAGAATTAGTGATAGACTCATAGCAATCAGACACCAGTGTAAGGATAGGGTACTATTCATAATCTCAGCCTATGCCTCACACCAGGGTGTGATAGTGAGTTAAAGAGTGCATTCAGACAGCAATTGCATGAACTACTAGATAAATTAGGGCAAAATAAACTGGTGTTGATAATGGGTGACCCGAATGCACATATCAGGAGAGACAGAACAGGGTATGAGGACTGTCTGGGTCCACATGGATGAGACAATATGAATAAAAAAGGATATGCAATTCTAGACTTCTGTCTGGCAAATGGCTTTATAGTGGCCAACACATGGTTCATCAAGAGAGACAGTCACATGATCACATACAAGGGTGACCAACATGCAAATCGGGTCGGCTTCCTTCTAGTAAGGAAAGAGCACTTGGGTAGAATCAGTGATTGCAATGTCCTCCCCAGTGAAACGTTCATCCCACAGCATAAACTACTGGTTGCCACAATTAGCTGCAAGCAGTGGTCAGTGAAGGCTTTAAAGTTAACAGAGACTAGGCTGAAGACCTGAAGGGTGACTGGAGTCTGGAGAGAAAGTACATAAATTCAAGGAATTTCTCAGGGATCTAGAACCTTAGGAAGAAGAGGAAATAGGTGGAGTTGAAGAAGCAGTACCTCAAAACAGCATAAGTAAGGAATATAGAACAAACAGAATTAATACAACCAACCATCAGAGGTGGAGATACAATGAAATATATAGAAATCATGGAATTAAAATGCATTTTAGAACTAGAACTTTATTGTTATCCAAGATTAAATGACTATCATTAAAATCTGTTTTAAAGAAAAAAGGATTAAGACAATAATAACATTTATTGCATTTAGATTTTTAATGTTAAAAGAGATAAATATACTTTTACATGATGATTGAAGTGATGTAATGAACACATGATATTGTGCTTGTTATACAAAGATGGAATGTTTTCATTATTTTGACTGCCTGATGGAGCACTAAGTAAAAAAGCATTTACGGTGCATTCGTTAAAGAAATATATATGTTTTCCATGATGTGTTGAACCACATTTTATATTTTGAAAAGATATGCGGCCAAGTCAGGTATGGAAGCAAGATAGATAAGGAAAGCTGGTGGTAGAATTCAGAAGTCCAGGAAGTCATCAAAAGAAGGAAGGAGTGCAGGAAAACGTTTAAGACTGAAAAGACAAACCAGGCTTAGAAGGAATACTGGTTAACTAATAAAGAGGCTAAGATAGGAGTTGCAATAGCAAAGAAAAAGACATCAGAGGCCTATCAGCCTCTAAAGTGACTGCATAAATGGCAGAAAGAAACTCTATCAGTTTGCAAGGCAGAACAGAAGGATAAAGAAGGTAGTCAGACACCCTTCATAAATGATGCCAGAAACATTCTGCTTAACAGTCCACATTACATCAAAGACAGATGGAAGGATTATGTCTAGCAGCTTCTGAATGAAAAAACTCCACAGAAGCTGTACTGACCCAGACCCAGCCTATAATAAAAAAGGAGGACCCCATCCTAGAAGTAAGATCAGCACTAAGGAAAATGAAGTCAGGGAAATAGCAGGCTCAGATGAGGTCACAGTGATATGATCAAGATGTTGGGAGAGATAGGGGAGAAATGGCTCCTGAGGGTACTCATAGCAGTATGGAGAGAAAGTTGTATTGCAGATGACTGTAGAATAAGTATACTAGTACCAGTGTACAAGAAAAAAAAGGTATGTCCACGACTGTGATAGTACAGAGGTATCAAATTCCTGCCACACTGCATGAAAGTTCTGGACAGAGTGACTGATAAACAAATATGCAGAGTAATAGAAAGTACGATGGGAGATGAGAAGTCTGGATTCAAATCAGGACATAGCACAAACGACCCAGAGAGTTGAAAAGAAGTAAAGAGTCCAACTGGGTAGTCTTACACTTTAAGAAATCATATGACAAAGTCCCAAGAAGGCTGATTCAGGCAGTCATGCGGTGGTTCAAAGTCCCAGAAACCTTGCCATAATTAGTGCAGGCTATGTACAAGGACCCATTTCGAGTATGAACAATGTTCGGTCTGTTAAAGGGGTTTCCAATGGTAGTAGGTGTGCATCAGGGTTCAGCAGTGAACCCACTGCTGTTCATACTGGTAATGAACTACATTAGCAAACAGGTCTGATGGGGCAGTTTAACAAAGTTGCTGTATGCAGATGATATGGTATTACAGGCAGAATTTGAGCAAGAACTTCAACAAAGAATAGAAGAAAGGAATGCAAAACTAAAGGCACACTGGATGAAACTGAATATAGAGAAGACAGTTGTAATGGCATCAAATAGGGAGTTCAAAAGAAGCTAAGAAGTGAGCTAGATAAGAAAATAGTGGAACAGATTAACTGTTTCAAGTATCTGAGAGGAGTGGTTGAGAAGAAGGGAAGTTTGAATGAGGAAGTCAAAGCTAGAATCAGAGGGGCTACAGACAACTGGCATAGGGTGTCAGGAGCAGCGTATGATAGAAGAATGCTAAAGAAGCTGAAAAGTATGGTGTACAGTACTACGGTATGGTACAGAAACCTGGGTAGTAAAGGCAGGGCAGTTGAGGAAGTTAGATGTGATGGAAATGAAGTGCCTGAGATGGGTGGTAGGATGCACACTGCTGTGCAGACAAAAAAAAATTAGGACATCAGACCAGATGCCAAAGTAGCTCCAATTGCAGAGAAAGTCAAAGAGAACAAATTACAGTGGTTTGGGCACATGTACAAGAAAGCAGAGGACTGTCTGTTAATGAAGAAAGGAAGAAGTCAAGAGGAAATGAGGGCATCTAGCAAAGAGATGGACTGATTGTGTGAGGGAAGCCCTGAGACAGTCAGGCATGATTGGTGAAGAAGGTAGGAGATGGCATTTACTCAAGAAAGATAGTGACAGCTGACACAACACTCTGATCCCATGGAGAAAATGGGGAAAAAGGGGATGATGATGACTGTGCTGTACATACTGCTTCCGCAACATAACTCAACATACTCTAACTACAGATAGTGCTTTGTCTCAACAGATGTACAGAAAGCAAAGAAATACACAAAATGCATACAACTGATTGCTACAGTCGCATCTACAGTAGGAGTTAGGTCATTTTTTTCTTTCCATCAGTCACTGTAGATCTTAAATTGTGAGCTTTAATACATTCAGTAAAGCTGAAGGCAATGAGGTTCCATTAGTATATGGCATTTATTACAGCACTTACCATGCATGTACATGCATGTACATTTGCCTTCATAAGCGTGACATCTCTCACATGTTCGCACACTAAGGTATATGCATGTATCTTTCCATGGTGTACATTATGTTATTAGATTTTGACCATGTATGTTGGGTGCAACTATACAGATGTAGACATACTATATTATCATTATTATGTAATTTATTTGGCAAGAGCTATTGCTACACCCACACTGAGTACACTCAATAGTGTCATAGTGCATATGGTGTAAGGGATCCTTGCATGATTGTATCATGTGTCCTCAACATATTTCAGTCCTTTGCTTGAGGTTGAAGTTGCTAAGAGTGCATTTTGCTTTATCTTCATTTGTAGTCAAAATGAACTGACAACATGTAGTGGAGGTAGCCCATGTATGAATGAAAGGCAGAGATGTAGTCGACATGGCTAGACTGGAGCATGACTATGAACCTTTAGTGTTCTGTATGCTTATATCTACATGTTGAAGTGACACATATGGTATTCTTCTGGACTCTTAGGTTCATAGGTTCATAGGTGTGTACTAGGCTAATGGCCCTGAGCCTTTACAAGCCTACCCCATAGGATTACCCCTGGAATCGTGCCACCCGACCTTAGTTCCTAGTGCATCTGTTGTGTAGAGCCACTGGAGTGATCCCTGGGGTGAATTTTCTATTTCCCATCCACTCATCAAGATTTCTGTTGAAAGGGACCAGTGAGGTGCTCTGTTTGACATGTATGGGAAGTCTATTACACAGCATGGGCAGTCTTCTGGGTTATGAACCTGTCCCTCCAGCTTGTTCTGTTGATTGTGGCAATGAGGTTGAGGTCTCTGGAGTGTGTGGTGCAGAGGGATTGGGAATTCTTAAGCTGAAGCACTTCTAACAGAGCTGGGTCAGACATGGCTTTGTATGTCAAGCAGAGATCACCTCTAAGTAGGCGATATGAAACAGAATAGTTGGAGTGTTTTGAGTCTGTCCATATAGGACAAGTGTTTAAGGCCTAGGATCCTCTTTGTGAGGTACTTTTTGCAGCCTCTCCAGTTGTTGCAGGTGTCTAGTGAGGTACATACCAAATGGGGCATTGTACTCAATGACTGGCCTAATGAGGGAAGAGTAGAGGGAGACAATGTCCTCTTTCTTCCTGTATGCAAAACCCTTAGTAATGAGGTGTGCCAAATAGGACTTTCTGACCACAGTGGCAATGTAGTGGTCAAAAGATAGGTTGCTGTCAACCTGTGTCCCCAGATCTCTTATAACGCCTTCTGTGTTCAGTGGACTACCATTGATGTGGTAATTCATGAGAACCGGGTTTTTCCCAAAGGGGATAACTCAATGACTGGCCTGATGAGGGAAGAGTAGAGGGAGACAATGTCCTCTTTCTTCCTGGATGCAAAACCCTTAGTAATGAGATGTGCCAAATAGGACTTTCTGACCACAGTGGCAATGTGGTGGTCAAAAGAGAGGTTGCTGTCAACCTGTGTTCCCAGATCTCTTATAACGCCTTCTGTTCAGTGGACTACCATTGATGTGGTAATTCATGAGATCCGGGTTTTTCCCAAAGGGGATGACGACACATTTTATGGCATTGAGCTTAAGGCCATGGTTCTGACATCAGTCGTTGGTCTCAGTGAGGTCTTTCTATAGGATGTTAATATCACTTGGGGAGTTGATAATAGCTTCCAACTTGCAATTGTCTGTGAACTTTGTTAGCTAGAGTCCCTTTGTGATGGCCTGGACTTCAGAGAAGTAGATACCAAACAGGAGAGGACCCTGGACTGAACCCTGTCGGACTCCACTCATGACTGGTCAGCAGTCTGACTTGGTGTCAGCTTCTTTCACACTGTGGGTTCTATCTGTGAGCAAATTTGCAACCCACCTAGTGATATAGGGGTTGATACCTAGCTTAGTGAGTTTTTCTATGATTCCTCAGTAGGGAATGGAATCAAAGGCCTTGGCTAGGTCAAGGTAGGTTGTATGAACGACCTTGCCTTCATCCACAGCTCTGGTGACTGACTCAAAGAAACTGACCAGGTTGAGCAGGCATGATCTATCCTTCACAAAACCAATCTGTGTGGGATCCAGCGTTTGGCAATTCCCTATATCCCTGTTTATTAGATCCATGATGATGTATTCCATAGCTTTGCATATCAGACTCATCAGGCTAATAGGACGATAGTTCTCAGGGTCTGTAGTCACTCCTCCTTTGTGGAGATGGATGACTGTAGCAGTGCGCCATTCAGTAGGGACAAAGCCTGAGATGAAGCTGTGATTGAACAGGGCACACAGGTAAGGCACCAGTTCACTCTGTAGTTCATGTAGAACACAGCCAGGGATATTGTCAGGTCCCATAGAAGCTGTATTCTTGGCCCTGGAAAGTGCTGTTTTAACCCGTGCAACAGTAATACTGGGTGCCTGGCAATCTGCTGGTATTGTGATTGGTCCTTTGGTGGGAGAGAGAGGGGTAAAGTTGGCACTAAATCTGTCGGCCAGTATATTGGCAATATCTGTTGGCTCGGTATAGGAACTACCATTGTGCAGTAGCTCAGAGCAAATCTGGGTATTGCCATGGAGATTCTTTACATAACTATAGTAGGCCTTGTGGTTGTCTTTACTATCTGCTGCAATTCTGTTTTCATAGCTAGCTTTAGAGGATTTGATGAGGGATCTCAACTTTTTGTTGAGGTTGATAATGGAGTTTTTCCAGTCTTGAGACTTCACCTTATTCTGCATCAGTTTCCTCCTTCTGTTGTAGAGTTTGTTTATGGCAGGGGACCACCAGATTGGCTTCCTTTTTTGGAGGAGAGCATCTTGGTTCTATTGGGTATGGCGAGATCCATGCATTTGTGTACGTGTTCGTACAGTGCATTAGTGTATGATTTGGCGGTCATGCAACTATTCTCCATTCGCATGGGTGCCATGAAGTTAGCCACTTCTGTTTTTAGGAGCCCAAAGTTAGCTTTGGAGAAGTTTTTCATGGTGGTTGTCTTTGTGGGGGTGGGGGGAGAGATGTGGATTTCCAAGGTGATTAGTTTGTGGTCGGATCTAACCAGGGAGGAGTTGACTATTGGTGTAGAGCAACAGTCATCCATGTTAGTAATAACCAGGTCAAGGATGTTTCTACCTCTAGTGGGGGTACGAACGAGCTGGTCCAGGGCATTGGAATTAATGAATTCCAGGAAACGTTGGGCAAGTGTATTGGTACATGAGTAGTTTTCCCAATTAATGAAGGGGCAGTTGAAGTCACTCAGTATGAGAGTGTTAGATTGGACCTAATATTCTCCAGGGTGCTTAGGAATGTGGAGTGTGAGTCTTGGGACATGGTTGGGGACCTATAGCAGGCTACAACCTGAATCACTGTCTTACCCAGTGTTAGCTGCACCTGAAGTATCTCTGATGCATTATGTTGGGCTACCAGTCTGGAGGTGTGCACATCCTTTATGAATATGAAAACACCACTGCCTTTGGAGCTTTGGTCCAAGTTCTGGGTCCGAAAGGTGTGGAATGAGTTCTAGCCTAGTAGTGCATGTTTGCTGTCTGCTGCCTTGAACCAGGTCTCTGTTGCAGCATAAATGTCAATGTTCTCCATTTTAACGAGTGCT
The DNA here is from genome assembly GCF_019279795.1 of Protopterus annectens. Lineage (NCBI taxonomy): Eukaryota > Metazoa > Chordata > Ceratodontiformes > Protopteridae > Protopterus > Protopterus annectens. The sequence goes on from NC_056737.1 coordinate 671,418,588, forward strand.
TCGAGCGAGTGCATTTTGAGATGTATTTATTTATTTATTTTATTTATTTTACATTTTATTTTATATTTGTTGACTGGGATAGTCCGACTGGATATATGTCCATTTTCAGCGGAGGCTGGGGGAGAAAAGCTCCACATACCAAAATAGAGACAGTACATACATCACTGAGTGATAAACTCAGGCAGACATGTTTTGAAAAATATAGACAAAGAATACAGGCTGATATCAATATACACAATGTGCAGTCTTACATCTGATTGGCAGAGACGTATCAGAAAATGTGAACATAGAATACAATCAGATTTCATAATTCACAATGCTTAGACATTCAAATGCTATGAAGCATAGATATTTGGCTAAACAGCAGGTTGAGTAGCAAGACATGTATTACATGAGCACAGCCAATGAGATGTGAGGTATTTTTTGAGTTCGCTTTTAAATAGGGGTAGTGAGTTTCCTTGGTAATGGTAGTAGGGAGTAGATTCCAGATTTTAACGGTTGAGTTGGCAAATATAGCATCGCCTGCAGAGTTGTTGGATTTTTGGGTCAGTATCAATAGTTTATCAGCTGAGCATAATGGCCTGGGGGCACTATGAGGGGTGAGAATATTTTTGAGGGCAGGGGTGTTTTCAGGTTGATGGAATATTTTATGCACTACTGTAAGCTGGTTGAACTGTAGAAGGGTAGGATACTCTAGCTATCACAGTGCTTTGTGGTTCTGGCTATGGTGGATCCTAAAAGCCATGCCAGTAGCAAATCTGGCTATATGATTGTAACATCCTGATAATTTGTTGAGATCGGTTTTGGATAGGTTGGTGAGTACAGGAGAGGCATACATAAGGGTAGAGAGGAGGTGTGATCTTGCAATAGGTACCTTAGCTAGGGGGGTGTGGAAAGGTTTGGCTCTGTACAGGGAGCCAAGTTTTTTGTTGACGGACTTAATAATGTGATTTACGTTTATCAAATTTAAGGTTATCTATTATTATGCCTAGAAGCTTTGTATGGTCATCAGGGGAGATAATGGTGTCATTGTTAGATTTGATGTTGAAGGAAGGAGGAAAAATGTTACGGTTAGGGGAGAAAAGCAGTAGCTTGGTTTTGTTAGGATTTAGAAGCAGGCAGCGATTAGCTAGTCATGTTTCTACCATGCTGAAAGTGGTCTGGATGAGGGTTAGAAGTTGTGTAGGAGAGGAGGCGGAGCATATTAGCATTGAGTCATCTGCATATTGGATGCAGGTGGCTCCTGGGATGGTGGTGTGCAGATCATTGATAAAGACAGAGAAAAAAGGGGATCTAGTATGGATCCTTGTGGGACCCCTAGGGTTAGAGGAAGTTGGGATGACAGCTTGCTCTGCCATAAGACAGCCTACTGTCTACCGTTTAGGTAGGAGTGAAATCATTGTATTGCGTGTTGGTCTAAACCGATGGTTTGTAGGGTATTGAGCAGTAGCTGATGGTTGACCATATTGAAAGCTTTTGAGAGATCTAGGAAGAGTGTTGAAGATAGTTTGTTGTTGTTACAATGAAGACTGATGACATTAGAGAAAGATAGAAGAGCCGTGGTGGTACTGTGGAATGGCCTAAAGCCGTGCTGAGAGTCGGCGAGCTTTCCATTTTGAATAAGAAAGTGCATGATTTGTTTGTGTATGCATCTTTCCATGATTTTAGCTAGTGGTGAAAGAATGGCTATAGGTCTAAAGTTAGATAATTCTGTGGAACGTCCTCCTTTATGGAGAGGTATAACATGATATTTTCCATATTGGTGGGATAGATCCTTCTGAGATGGATCTGTTGATCAGAATAGAAATGGGAAGTGCTATGGCATCAGCTGCTTTTTGAAGATATTCAGCTGGGAGGTGGTCAGCAGCTAGTGCAGTAGGTTTTAGCTTTTTGAGTAAGGTCCGGATCAGGTTGGTAGGTATGGTTTGAAAGGTAATGGTGGGTTGGGTGCTGGGTGGATCAGGGCTAGATGTGGCAGAGCTGGTGTTTGTGTCCAATGGAGTGAGATGGGTAGCTAGAGACTTCTAGCATTGATCAGCATGACCCCCAGACTGCATTTTTTTGTTTGGTCTTTGGAACACCGCCTAAAAAAGGCACTATAGGGGTGGCAAGAGCCTTGGGCAGTATCTGGAAGACCAGGTTGACAGATGCAGGCCATCTCTGGCAAAGCATCGAGGTCTGTCAATCATGTCATCCCAGGCAGATACTGGATCCCCTTAGAATGACACCAGAAACTTAGCCAATTGTTGAAATCAATCATTTTCTGCTTGTACTGTGGTATCATTTTGGGTGATGGTAGGAGGCTGCTCAGGGCTAGGGTCATACTCGCCTGGGCTACATAATCCAAGAGCTCCTCCATGTCTCTTTTCATGTAGTCCAAGGAGATACATCTCAGGTCATTCACACCCACATGTACAATGACAGAGTCATATTTGTGCCTGTTGTTGAGGGACCTGAGTGCGTGCGTTATGTGGTGGATCCTGGCACCTGACAGGCAGCTGACTTTTACTTTCTCCTTATTCAGCCTAGTGGGTGGGACATCAGTGTGCCTCACTATTGAGTCACCTATGACTAGTGTGTTGGGCATGCTGTTTTGCCTTAGGGGCTTTGGTTGAGTAGCACATTGTTTAGGAGAGTTATGTGTCTCGTGATTAGTGTTGTGTTGTGGTGGTCGAGTGCGTTTCTGACTTAGAGGTCTCTGCTGTTTGGGTAGATTTTTGTTGAGAGCCTCCGCGAAGGTGGGTGTGTGGTTTATGTTTTTATGTGAAGGCAGTGCTGGTGTGCGTTCTGGAGGGCTATGTGTTCCATGTGGTGTGATGCAAGTGCTGACCTTCTCCTCTTGACCAGCTATTCCAGTCTTGGCTGGAGAGTGCGAGGCTTCCTATAAGTGCATCTCTCACAAGTCTTGCATGTTGACAGTATCTACTCACCATGTTATATTATGCTATGGACTGTCATGTTCTGTGAACTTCTGATAAGGTGGGGTCTTTTTGATTAACTGGTGATGTCTTGTTTTCTAGGCTTGCCACAATGATATATGGCTTTTTAGGTGCTTATGCTGTAAAGGTCTGCCCTTATTTGGCATATTTGGCCATATGCACAGTCTTCTAGCAACCAGTCTTTGGCTCCAGCTTTCCTGGCAAAATTACCACATTTACACTCATTCATCACTTCCTGCAGTATTCTGTGTTTTCTAAAACTAGCATGCCACTGTTTACGGTGTACCTATGCTTGCACCTTTGTGACATTTACTTCCATAATTGGCCTGTTTACATGTTCCATTGTGCAATGCCTATACATTGCTGTTTTCTACATGACATGTTGGGGATGCATCTAAAAGGGTAGCTACACCCACTGCCATTAACTCTGCATAAGGTCACCATGGTATTTGTGATACAAAGCACAGTCCTGTAGGTGCTGTAATACAGCAGGAACAACACTTGTGCTTGCTAGAAGTGCTCAAGTTTCCTGTATGGTCTTGGTCTACTATTATCCCACCTGCCTGCCTGCCTGCCTGTAACATAGTATCACAATATGCTGTTCTGTCTGACTGTGTAGTTGTATTGGGTGTAAATATGGATTTGTATAATAATCTAATACTTTGATTTGCTTATTTATGAACATAGATTTATTTCTGCAGACAGTGTATTATTTTATGCTACTGTGTTTTGCTAAATCAACTTTATAACTCACATAAGTGCAGGATTTTATATTTCTTTCAGTTTGGATTTCTGGTAATGTGAACCCCCTTTCTTTGCATTTCATTTTTTTGTTTATATTTTGAATGGTTGATTGCACTGTTCGTTGTGCAGTGGTTTCTTAGTACGCACCTGAGAGTACATTGTTTCTAAGCACTGTGTGACAAGGTTACGTGGCCGTACACAATGCTTTTAAGCATAACATTAGAGTTCCTTTCTTTTCCTTTACCTTCTCATGCTGACCATTGCAGCAATAATGAATGACTAACATGCTTAGTCATGGTTTTACAGCCTGCACGTATCTGTTTGGATGACTTAACCTTCAAATAATGTCATGTTATAAATACTGAGCTCTGTACATTCTGCATAAGCTTTATGAACACAATCCATTGTTTTTAGGTATCCCGTTTTCATCTTAATCTATATAGACATCTGTATGTAAATTAACTCAGTATAACTCATATCACTTTAAAAACAAGGTATATATGGTAGTTATTTCTACTTTTCCTGCTATCTATAACTTTATGACATGCTTTGGAAAGCCTTTGCACATCAGTTGAACAGAGAAAGTTTAAATTAGAGCTTTATCTGTCACTGTTCTGGTACTTTTTGTTTTATATAATAGTGGCCTTGAACTGAAGCTGATAGTTTAGTCCAACAGATGAATGCTATGAGCAACCATGGAGCATTATTATATAATCCTAGGTTTGATTTTTTCAGTCTCCATTTGCCTCCTATGTGGTTTTACGGCTTTGTGAGGAGATGGGTGAGAATAGCCAGATGTTTTAATCAATGGAGGTAAAATACACCTAATATGACTATGTCAAAATGGGTGTGTGTTTTAAATGGTGGAGGAAAAACATACCTCATCTGTATATGACTAAATGTTCACCAATGGAGTAGGTTATCCACACTGGCTAATCCTCCCCTATCCTCTTGTAGTACTTGCATTATATAGCAATATCAGTTAACCATACTCAAGATAAGTCCAACAGTGACTCAGCTTGTTCAAGCAAGATAATTCCTTTTTCCTTGTTTAAACAGAACCATGTGCTACTACTTTAAATGAACACATTGTTCTGCTTGAGATACCAACGATTCCCTACCATTTTAACATTTTAAAAACACTTTCACCATATGGCATTTTCAGATCCATAGGTTCATAAGTTCATAGGTTGGTACTAGGCTATTGGCCCTAGGACCTATACAAGCCTAGCCATAGCAATTCCCTGGCTATTTCTTCCCACACTATTTACTTCCCTGGACCCCTGTCTAGCAGGGCAACTGACGTGATCCCCGGGGTGAATTTCCTTTCTCCCATCCAATCATCAAGGTTCCTTTTGAAGAGGGCCAAAGAGGCACTCTGCTTGACATGTATGGGCAGTCTATTCCAGAGTCTGGGGATTCTCTGGGTCAGGAACCTATCCCTCCAGCATGTTTTGTTTATTGTGATGACAAGGTTTAGAGCCCTGGAGCATGTGGCTCTGAGGGATTGGGATTTCTTAGAAATCAATATAGTGCTGTAAATGCTTACGTGTCCATATTTTTTTATCAGACCTTTTTGAGATTTCCAGACTAATTTATTTTGTTTACAATAAAACAGACTGTGATTTATGTGGATCTGGTTACCTTGGTGTGGTGCACAAGTGTATACTAACACTGCAACTACAAGTAAGTCTTGTGTCAGCTATGCAGATTGTTTCAGAACCAACTAAAGTAAGGAGACACATAGTATTGAGCTGATGGAAGAAATGGGTCAACAGAGGTAAAAGAGGAAAGATAAAAGCCATAAAACCACATAAGAGGTAAAAGAGGAAAGATAAAAGTTATTGAAGTGTTGAGTAGAATGACTGGAAATGGGTAATTAAGGATGGATGTTTGGAAGCAACAGTACATTATGATATCTGATGGTCTTAGCTCTGTAAATGATCACAATCTGTATGCTGCACTGCAACATTTGCAATACACTATCCATAATATCATTTCAAATGTAAGACTGACATCAAACTTTTGCCCAATGACCCATAGCTGTCAAAACAGCAGACTCAGTGTGATAGCGTAGATCAAGATGTGTGTATATACCTTTAAGAAGCTATCCAAGGACTTGCACAAGTGTATAAATACCGAGCACGTGTGAGCCTGACTGCCAGTTTTGTAGTAAGCAGTTGAGATAAAAGCATGTATGTATGTGAGCTATGTTTGTTAACTAGTTTGTTCATGTTTTATGATGCTAGTATCCTTCCTGATGTGTTTGAATGTATTAAAGCGGGTCCCCTTTACATTACCGACACAACACTTCACCGACACTGGAAGACCGAGACGAAACGACCGACAGGTAAGTTGATCGAAAAGGTGATTTGCCGACAGCTGAAAGACCGACAAGGGTAACGTGTGAGCGCGACTCTGTAAGTGTGCGATAGTGACGGAGTTAGGAGCGGTCAGGTAAGTGTGCAATATTGTGGGATTTTGGGTTAGGGTGTGGGAAAGGTGAGTGTGTGGTAGTGTCGGAGTTAGGGTTCGGGTAAGGTAAGTGTGTGATAGTGACGGACTGTAGTTTAGGGACGGGTTAAGTGAGTTAGGTTTAGAGTGCAGGTAGGGTGAGTGTGCGATAGTGACGGGCTTTATGTTTTAGGGTGGGTTAAGTGAGTTAGGGTTAGGGTGCAGGTAGGTTAAGTGTGCGATAGTGACAGTCTTTAGGTGTAGGGGTAGGTTAAGTGAGTTAGGGTTAGGGTGCGGGTAGGGTAACTGTGCGGTAGTGTCGGACCTTAGGGTTAGGGTTAGTGGATATGTCATTGTGTGTCATGTGTAGTTTACGTTGTTTGTGTCGGTGTAATTGTGTTCAGTTTTGTGAGTTGTCGGTGTTGTGTGGTTTCGGTTATTTGGGGTCGGTGTTTTGTTTGTCGGTGAAGTGTAGTTTCGGTAATGTAAAGTAGACCCATTAAAGCATCTAAATGAAACCCCAAGCATTCTTGTTATAGGTGTTAAAGACGAACAAGTGACATGGTGTCAGAAGTGTCATGTCTAAAGGCATATTTAAAAGGACATAGTATAAGAAATGGCATGGTGCAGAGGTTAGCGTTGTTGCCTCACAGCAAAATGTTCTCCAGTTTGATCCTCGGCTGGGGTGCCTTCTGTGCGGAGTCTGCATGTCCTCCCTGTGGTCGTGTGGGTTTCCTCCGGGTGCTCCGGTTTCCTCTCACATCCCAAAGACATGCTGTAGGTGGATTGGACACTCTAAATTGGCCCTAGGTGTGAGTGTGTTCATGTGTGTGTGCCTTCCGTGGGAGGTTGGGCACCGTGCTGGCAACTTGACATTGTAAAACTCCACTGCCAATCATGAGCAGACAGGTGATCCGCTGTGGCGACCCCTAACTGGGAAAAGCCAAAAGAAGTATAAGAAATGGCATTTCTAAAGGACAAGGAATCAGAACTGGCATATTCAAGGGACATGAACTTAAAGGCAGCCTGTGTAAAACGACTTAAGGTACTTGCTAGGAGCTGGTGGAATATACAGGGGTGGATCATTCCTGAATGTGCAAACCTTCACAAAACAGTTCAGATTCAGAAATGAATTTCAGGTATTATAACTTGCTTAGCACTATTTCTTTTCACATAATATGAAATGAGGCATACAGAATGCTCTAAATAATTTCTGCATAAACAGATATGTACAATACTGATAAAAATATTCAAATTACTATGGAAAATGTTTGAAATAAAGGCCAAATTGCATAAAACAAGTAAAATAAGGGGAAACAACTGCATTTTCACAAAGCATATGTATTTCGTATTAAGCAAAGATATCCGAGTTATCAGAAGTGCATGAAGTGGTTGCATGTTTGTGCAGTGTTGCAGTAAAGTTATTTCACAAAGTACAGCCATTACAAGGCATATTTCGCAGAGTACAGCCATTACAGAGCACATTTCACTAAGTACAGTATTTCAAAGAGTTTATTATGAATTTGAATTGCTACAAACTCACAAAACTGTTTGTTCGTAGATAACAAACACAGAATCCAGGCCCTTAAACATCTACCCTGCACAGATAGGTTAAAGGCTCTGTCCCTCTACTCAGTCTCCTACAGACTCCTCAGAGGTGACCTCTGTCTGACATGCAAAGCAATCTCAGACCTGCCCTGATAGGACTGCTACATATCCACAAGTCAAGCTCCACTCGAGTAACCTGCACACTCAACCTGGTCTGTGACATCAATAGGATTTGGCGGTGGGACAGATTTTTGTCCCAGAGACTTCCCCTTTTGTGGAATAGACTCCCTGTCCACATCAAGCAGAGTACCTCATTAACCCTTTTTAAGCACAACTTGGATAACTGGATGGGGAACAGAAAATACACCCCTTGGATTCCACCTTTGTCCCTGCTGGACAGTGGCACAGTGTGCTGACTTGTTGGAACATTGGCTAAATTCTTGACTAGGCTTGTAAGGGCCTCAGGACCAATAGCCTAGTAACTTCCTATGATTCTATGATCCTATGATGATTACAAGGGCCATATTTTCAGTGTGTTTGTGTATACTTTGTGGGCATGGCAGATAGATTTTGAAAACCCAGTGCACTTGGGTTTGATAGCAATAGTGCTGAGAACTGGAGAGTGTTTGAGCAAGAGTACAACATTTTCATACAGGCTGCATTTTCTGATAAAGATGACTGTACAAAGGCATTTATTCTACTTAATGTAGCTGGGTCAGAAGCCATAGAAAGGGAATGTTCATTTGTGTATGCACCTGCTATCTATACAGGAGAGGGGAAAAAACATCATATTGTTGTACAGGCTGAGACAAGGGAGGACCCAGAGTGCTGAAAACATAAATTTAGAGAAATGTGTAACCCCCAGGCAAATGTTACAATGAAAAGGCACTTATTTTATACAAGGGATCAAAAGCTTGGTGAAACTTTTGCAGCATATATATAACTGAACTGAGAAATAAAGCTAAAACGTGCAGATTTGGTGATTTAAGGGATGAGTTGATAAAGGACAGACTTGTGTGTGGCATTAAAGATGATGCTGTGAAAAAGATTTTGATTTGTGACAGTGATTTAACTTTGAATAACGCCATTGAGATTTGTCAGACATACAGGCTCACAGAAAAGCACACAAATATGCTTACGAATGAGAGCAGCTGTAGAAGGAACAGTAATAAAGCTCATGTTGATAGCATGCAGCATGTGGTTAAAAGAAAGAGGCCCAAGCACATGGCAGCTGTAACCCCTGCAGCACTCACTGGTAAACCCCTGAACTTTCCACCACATTCCAAACTTTGCACACTCTCAGTGAAGCATAAGAGTGAGTCAGCAAAATCAAAAGGATAATGGTTTTCTTCACTTCTAATGTACCAAGTTTCATTGCCAACTGTCGTAATTGTGGTGGCAATCATGAATCTAAAAAGGAAAAATGTTTAGCTTTTGGTCAACAATGCCACAAGTGTAATAAATTGAATAATTTCAAAAGATTTTGTAAATCAAAAGGTCTACATTCTGTTATTAAAAGGGAACATTTTAAGAAATAAGTTGTTCAGTTAGACAGTGGCAAGCCACTCTTTATACTGATGGTGTGTCAGTGCTTCATGAAATGGTTAATGCAATGGATTTAAGAGCAAAGAATGAAGTATTTTGTACTGTTCAGATAATTGGAAAGCCCATAGAGTTGATACAGGTTTCAAGTGCAATGTTATGCCAGCAGAAACTTTTGCAAGAGTGGGTAAAGGTGGAAGGCTTAATTTGGCAAGGTGTGCGAAACTTGTAGCTTATGGAGGTGAAGAAATTCAAACTGAAGGCTCAGTAGTGCTTTCATGTTACTCTGCTGGAAGAAGCTATGACTTGTTATTTTATGTAGTCAAGAGGCAGGTCCAGTCATTATTAGGGCTCAGAGACAGTTTGGAAATGGGACTGCTTTCATTTAACAAGGAAGTCCACCAAGTTAGCTTAAAAGACCACTACTCTAATTTTGCCTAGTACATTTTTTTCTACCTATGCTGATCTGTTCGAAGACAAACTAGGCAAACTTCCAGTTGTATACTCTATAAAGTTAGACCCAGAGGTCAGTCCAGTTACCAGGCCAGCATGCAAAGTTCCAGTAGCTATGCAGGACAGAGTCAAAGCTGAGTTAGATAAAATGGTACAAGGTGTGATTTGTCCAGTTGAAACTTCAATGGAATGGGTATGTTCCATGGTGGTAGCTCATATGAAAAGCTCAGATGACATCAGAATATGTATTGATCCACAAGATCTGAACAAAGCATTAAAAAGACCTCATCATCCAATCCGCACAGTCGAAAAAGTCATAACCTTGATACCAAATGCCACTATTTGCACTGAATTACACAACACCATTTTAATATGATTCTGTGTTATAGGTTCATAATGTCATAGGCAGATACTAAGCTAACAACCACCAAAGCCTTTATAAGTCTAGCCACACAGCCCAACCCAATTGCAACCTCTGGTAACGTATGTCTTAATTTGGAGGAATATGCTTGTTAGGAAGTTGCGGAAAAGTTATGTGGGGGGATTTGTTAAGGAATGTTTACTGTCATCCTAGGTCTATAAGAGACATGGGAGCAGCCTGGGGATGAATTTATGATAAGTGGGTGGGTTTGACATAATGGTTAAAATCTTCATCTTATAAATACAAGGTACAAGATTTGAGTCTGACCTCAGGTTATTGGATAGGCTTAAAATGGCCCCTCGTGGCACTTAGCCTAGTATTCATCTATGAAACTATGAACCTACCCATCCAATGTTAGTTAGGGAATGTTTACTGTTGGCCCCTGTCTGTAAGAGACATGGGACTAGCCCAGGTTTGAATTTGTTATTTCACAACCAATGGTCAAGGTTTCATCTGAATAGGGGTAAGAATGGACTGTGCTTCACATGGATGGGGAGCCTATTCCAGAGCATGGGGATTCTTTGACTCACATATCTATCTTGCCAGCATGTTCTATTTATGTAGCAAGCAAAGTTCAAATCCTGGATCTAGTGATTCTGGTGCTGCTTGTTTTGCAGATGTGCAAAGGATCCATCAGGGCTAGATCTAAGGATGCTTTATATGCCAAGCACCTCAACAACCTCTAGGAAACTGAGTGTAGAGACAGGGCTCTAAAGTAATTTTTATAGGACAGTGTGTTAATACCCTGGATTCTTTTGGTGAGGAACATCTGTGGGAATTCCAGCTGCTGTATATGCCTAGTCATGTTCATGTTGAAGGGGGCATTGTACTCAATGGTGGATCTGATAAAGGACAAGTAATGTGGTGCTATAACTTCCTTCAACATGGATATCATGCCTATATTTATCAGTTGGGTGAGATTGAATGATTTTTTTTTACTACCTTGGCTATGTGTTGGTCAAAGTCCAGATTACTGTCTACATATGTTCCCTAATCTCTAACTACCAGGTCAACTCTTAGGGGTATCTTATAAATAAAGTAATTTGCCTGGGTAGACGTTTTCCCAAAAGGCACTATAATGCACTTCTTTGCACTGAGTTTTAATCCATGGCTTTGGGACCGGTATTTTGTCTGTTTTAGACCCTCTTTATAGCACACAATTTGCAGTTGTCTGCAAACTTGGTAAGCCAGAGCCCATTGACCTTAGCCTTGACCTCTGAAAAGTAGATGCCAAACAGGAGTAAGCCCAGCACAGATTCCTGTGATACTCCGAGGTGGTCTCACCAATCCTGACTTCTTGGGTCCTATCAGTGAGCCAGCTGGCAATCCAGTGAGTTGTGTAAGGATTTATGCCTAGTTCAGTGAGTTTGTCCACAATACCTGAGTGGGGTATTGTGTAAAATGTCTTAGACAGGTCTAGGTAGGTGGTATGCACCATTTTCCCTTCATCCATTACCTTGGTTGCCTTTTCAAAAAAGTCTACCAGGTTAAGTAGGCATAACCATCCTTTGACAAAACCAAACTGGGATAGTTCCAGTGTCTGTAGGTTGCCAATGTCTTTATTGATCATTTCCATGATAATTCATTCCATGGATTTGCATATTAGACTAGTCAGACTAATGTGTCTGTAGTTTCTGGGGTCAGTCGATGGTCCACCCTTGTAAAGGGGGATAACTGTTGCCATCCTCCATTTGCTTGTTACTCAGCCAGTTTTGAGGTCGTAGTTGAAAAGTGACTCAAGTTGTCCTGATAGGTCATATTTCAAGTTATATATGAAGCAACCTGGGATATTGTTGGGTGTCATTACAGCTGTTTTTCACCTTAGTGAGTGGCAGCATGACCTGCTCCTAATTGATGGCTGGGGAGGTATGCTGGTAGGGATTTCACAATGAGTGCCATGGTGGAGTGGGGGGGGGGGTGTAAAGTCTGAGCTGAACTTTTTGGAAGCAGATTCATTATGTCACGCTGCCCAGTAAGGGTGGCACCATTTACTCATTTGCTACCAGTTCAGCACACTTTTGTGTGCTACCCTTGAGGTTTCAGACATAGCTGTAGAAGGCCTTGTGGTTGTCTTTAGCCTGACATCATAACTGGTCTTGTTGGATTTAATTAGTCCTCTTAGTTTCCTGTTTAGTAACAGGTTTTGCTGAGTTTTCCATGTTGATTTTTATTTCAAATGATACAGTTTTGTGATCTGACCTCATCAGTGAGGACATGACATGGGAGGGAGGTTGCAGCACTTTCCCATATTGATGAGAACAAGGTCCAGTATGTTTGAACCTATGGTTGAAGTGCACACTAACTTATCAAGGGCATCTGTGTTAATAAAGTCCAGAAAATGTTATGCCTGGAAGTTATGAGTTTGCTGAACTTATTAATCTGCAGCGTATAGTAAATCCTATATTTGCAGCACAAGTCTATGATCAGCACCGACTGCCCTTATCCAAAAGGGACATAGGTGACACCCCCGAGGTAAATTTATGGTTTACCGTCCAGTTATTTTACACTTAAATAAGGTCATTGAGGAGCTCTGTTTTATGTGAATTGGGAGTCTGTTCCAGAGAAATGGCAATCTCTGGGAGACATATCTATCTCTCCAGCATATCTTGTTAATGTTGCAGGCTAGGTTAAGATCCCTAGAGTGAGTGAATCTTGTCCCATTTGACTTATGGATGTGCAGCATTTCTATTAGGACGGGGTCTGAGACTGCTCTATAGACCAGGCACAAGTCACCTCTCAGCAGCCTGTAAGAGAAAGAGTACAGTGACAGGGCCTTCAGTCTGTCCATGTAGGTCATGTGTTGAAGGCCATGAATTTTCTTGGTGAGAAACCTCTGAGGTCTCTCCAGCTGCTGCAGGTGTCTGGTGAAGTACATACAGAAGGAAGCACTGTACTCTATTAGTGGTCTGATGAGGGATGAGTACAGGGGAGTTATAACATCCTTAGCTCTGGATGCGATGCCATTACTTATGAGATGTGCAACGTAGAAGGATTTCCTTTCCATTGTGGACACATGGTGATCGAAGTTAAGATTGCTATCAAACTGTGTTCCCAAATCTCTCACAACTGGATTTGAGCTAAGGGAGGTACTGTTAATATTGTAATTTGCTGGGACTTCCCCTTTGCAGAAAAGGATGATAACACATTTTTTGCATTTAGTTTAAGTTAGTGGCTTAGGCACCAATCATTTGTCTGGGTAAGCCCTTTTTGTATTATGTCAGCATCATCAGGGGACTTAATGATTGCACCTAGTTTGCAGTCATCGGCAAACTTGGCAAGCCACAGGCCATCTATTTTCATCTGGACTTCTGAGAAATAAATTCCAAACAGTAGGGGGGCCAGCACAGATCCTTGTGGTACACCACTGGCAACTGGTCTGCTGGTAGAGGTGAAATGTGAAATCCACAACTTTTGACTGTATGCATTCTGGTGGTGAGCCAGTTGGCTACCCATTTAAGGACATATGGGTTAATTTTCAGCTGGGTCAGTTTCTTAATGATGCCTGAGTGGGGGATTGTGTCAAAAGCTTTGGCTAAGTCAAGATAGGCTGTATGTACTGTTTTATTGAAACAACAAAAACTCCTTCTTCCACACAAAATAAAACAACTCTGGCCCCAACAGAATATTCACCGACTGTGAAATGAAAGAGAACAAGCAGAAAATAGAATCTCTTTATTTCTCTCTCTCTAGCACTTCGGTGTTTCCACCTTCAAGGAATTATATTGTATGTACTGTTTTGCCTTCATCCAGGGTTTTGGTGGCATTCTCGAAGAAGTCCACTAGGTTTATTAAACATGATCTACACTTAATAAAGCCAAATTGGGTCTGGGCAAGAGTTGGATGGTCACCTATGTCTTTGTTGATAAGGTTCATGATGATTCTGTCCATGGCCTTGCAGATAAGGCTTGTTAGGCTTATTGGACTATAGTTCCCAGGGTCAGTTGATGGACCACCTTTGTGCAATGGAATTACTGTTGCTGTTTTCCATTCTCCTGGGACAAAACCAGTACTTAGATGTGGATGAAGAGATTGCCAAGTGGTTCCGCTAGGTCCTGTTATAGACCATTTAGTAGGCAGCCTGGGATGTTATCTGGTCCCGCAGAGTATTGCAGTTGTAGTCAGGTATGCACTGCGTTAGGTTTCTTGAAGGTGTAGGTCATAACATCTGTGCTTATTGTCATGTGACTATAATTGAAATAAAATGTTTAGTAACATATACCTGAATCACTGCATCCCAAGACAGATGTTTTTTAATTTGGTAAGAACGTGAGGTCATAAATATCTATTTTTACAAGGGAGGTAGGAGCACCCTCTGGTTAAGTGGTATTTAAGCAAATGGAGGTTAAAGGATTCAAACAATGGAATACAGAGAAACAGCTTGTTAATACTTCACAGTCTTAATCCTCTGGGCTAGGTACCGACACTATGCCTTATGCATAGCTATTACTGCAATTACTGCAACTAGTCATGTCAAAGGTGTTACAAGGATTTGGAATGGATAATGTATTGTACAAAAAACACTAATATGGTGGGTAGACTGCAATCAGCTCCAGGTCTCAAAAAAGAGACAGAGAACTGTGCTTATGCTCTGCTAGTACTATTAAAGGTGCAATGTCAAGTGTCACTGAAGCAAAGGTATGGGAAGCCAACGTGAGGACACCTCACAATTGTTGCAAATGATGGGAATTGGGAAATCTGTCATTTACTGTATGCTTTACTACATCATAGTTATCAGCACTGCACAGCACTTTGCAACAGTGGCAATATTTCTCACCTGTAACCCAGTCATAAAAGAAAAACAAATACCAATGATTAGCATTTAAAAAATGGAATTTTCAACAGCTTTGACCCATTACACTTTTTTGACACAACCATCTTCAGATTCTTAAAATAACATCACAGTTCCAGACATTTCCCAACATGGCTGCAGATTGATTAACACCTTAACCTGCTCTCCCATTGAGAAAAAAGAAACTACACGACAAGGGCCAGGAAATCTGAAACTTTTAGTAAATTCAGTTACTGGCTGGAAAGTACACTTCCTGTATTCCAGCAAAGAGAGACTGAAAGAAAATCAACTAGAAAATGTGAAGAAAAAACACTGACTGGAAATTATCCTGCAGCTGTTCAGCAAATAGCAGTTCAAGCTCCAGCTTTGGTACAAGACATGTCTTCCAGTAATCTAGAGGAAAAAAAAGTAGAAGGTGCTCAGAGTTGATTAAAATAAATGAAACACTGAGGGGGTATATCAACTCAAATAGGAAAAGGCTGGAAAATGGGAGAAGCTTTAAACAGATATTCAGATGAGCTGATAAAACTGTAAAAATCAGAGGTTGAAATGAAGAAAAGGCTGTCTGAGTATGGAACTGTTCAAGAAGAGATGTTTCAGAAAATGGCAGAGTCAGAGGACAGAACACATATGGACAATCTGATATTTTCTGCTGTACCAGAGAAACTAGAAGGCACAAATAAGCAACTGAACTGGTATTCCACAGCAGGAACTGTTAACTGAAAGGCACACCATGTGTGTGCTCCAAATCTAGTCATGAGAATGCTGCCAAGACCTGTAGTAGTAAAGATGCAAATCTACCAGCAGAAATAGTTGATCCTGACAAAACTGTGGCAAAAGGGAAAAGTATTAAAAGTTGGAGAAAGTAGAGTGTTTGTGGAAAATTATTATTCACTTTACACCAGGTAGAAGAGAAACAACTTTTGCAGCAATCAGGGATTGTTGAGAGGCAGATGTGAGATTTAAGCTCCTGCATCCAGCTGTCTTTCAAATATTTTTTTCCTAGAGGATCAAAGTAATTTTTTGATGCAGAACAGGCTAAGGAGGAAATACAAAAATGTGCCCAACAAAAAGTGAGCTATCAAGCAGGAGGGAAATCTGCTTCTCATTTTTTCTGATAATAAAGTACACAGAGAGACTTTGCCAGTGAAACCTTTTCCACTGCTCCAAAGGAAAATGCTTGAGAGACAGAGAAAAGCATAGACGTTGACTAGAAGAATCAGGAGTACCTTGGAATTGAACTAGAATCTGTAGTTGGGAGATGGAGATGAACAGGATAAAGATCAGAAATATGGAAATTAGTGAATAAATGTGAGACTGCAAAGCATTAATCACATTTGTGAAATATATCTGCATAAGAAAAAGTGGAAAGAATGGATTATTGTTGTCTTTGCCAAACTTGTGGGGAAATGAAAGGCATTTGCCTCACTTCATGCCATTAATGTTTGGAAGGACAGAGAGTGGTAAGGAAGAGGAAGGAAAAAGGTAACTAAGTAAAACAATTTCTGTTCTTAACTGTATTTCTATGAAACTTTTCATGATATAAATTGCATGTTTTATAGTAAAGCATTTTCTTCTGCTTCTCCTTTTGGCTGCTCCCATTAAAGGTCACTACAGCGGATCATAGGTCTGCAGAAACAGTGGCAGTAGAATTTTACATAGTAAAGCAAAGTATTTTAGTTGCTGTATATGATAGAGATGCTAAAGTAAACAGGTACATTTTTGTTCTTTCTTTCTTCTTTTTTAGTACTAAGAAATGTAGGTATAACAACACAAAAAAGGAAAAAAATTGTAGACAAAATTATGTTTAAGTTAATAGGCTGTAATTGGGATATTGAGGTAGGGGTGGGGTGCAAAAGTACACAAGTCATTATATATGTAGAGTTGATATGCTTTCTCTTACTTTTGCATTCATGAATGCATGGATTAAGATCACTAGCTTAATCAAATAACATGTTTTAACTGAAAAGAAGTAAGTAAGAGAACACTGAATATAATGAAAAATTTTCCTTTAGCAATGTCCCATCTTGTTTTTAGAAGCCAGCAGCTGAGGACTACATTTTTTTCTGTTATATGTCCATAGAGACAAGCTGATAAAAGGGCAATAAAAAAACAAATTATTGATTTCTTCAAAGCTAAAAAAAGTTAATGTTTTCTGAAAGCACGCAAGTTGTGCTTCACATCTAGGAGGGGAATAAAGATAAAAAAGAACAGTCACCAATTGTAAGTAGAAGCACAGAAAAAAGCATGCATCATTGCATGGATAACCTCAATTTTAGGTTAATTAAAGCTTGTGTTTATAGCTGTCAGTTTTGGACAATTGTTCATATTAGGGGGGTTAAACATCATTATTTGAAGATGCACATTGTTTTGTGTGTTTGTATTAATTTAACAGGTTATGGGAGTGTCCTGTGGATGTGTTTTGAGGGTTTTCTTTAAAACAAAAAGTCTTGTAAAATGTGACATAGGTTTTAATGTTGATGATAACAAAAACTGTATATGGGATTAACCTGTCAAACACTGGTAGATGAATGTATCACAAAAGTTGGAAATAGACATTTTATAAAGCTGCTATATGTAATAGGTGGGTATAATAACTTTGTATCATAATGGCAACAGTTTCCATATTATCTTGAAATTTGAAGAGTCTCACAGGTACAGACAAAAAAGAAAAATATTTAATCATATTAAGAACTGCAGAGTGCAAATATCATGGTACAGATGATACATTTGGAAAGATTTGAGCATGTAAATTTGATAAACAACTGATTTCAAGATGGATATTCAGCATAATATCAGGCGCAAAGGAAAAGATGAGTACTTATATTAATTGCTACAGAAGTCCCAACAGTAATAGAAGAGTAGAAAAAAATAATAATAGCAGACTTGGTGTAGTAAAGCACTACTGACAAGGAATGAAGATTACACTGGCATTTATTTATATTCCAGCTAAAACTGAGCTTAACAAAATTGGAAGAAATAATCAGCTTTCAGCAGGGAATATTATTCGTGGATGGGGTTTAGAATTGGATTTGCAACAATGAGGATCTATCAGGGAGGCCTAGAAGGGAAACCATAACAAAAGAGGTTAGATTTCTAAAGAAAGTTATAACAATGTTTGATATGCAAGGCATGAATTCAGTAGTAGGAACTTAGAGAGAATTTACATATTATTCATCAAGTACAATAACTGGGTTAGACTAAACAGAAATTATATTTCAAAGGAACACATGCATTTAATTAAAAACCTTGACATACATCCAATTATTATTTCAGATCATGCACCAATAATTACTAAGATAAAAATGCAAGGTATTAAGGAGTTATTAGAGAAGATAAAAAGTACTCCATAAGTTACAGAGAGTGAGCAGGATAAAATGAAAGTAGAGTTTAAAAATAGGATAGAAATAAAAGAAAAAGAGATATGGTTAACAAGTAACAAGAATTATTTACAGGGGCTGCTAAAGGTTAAAGTATTACAAAATAAGGGGAATCGCACAGAACAAGAAGAGGCATAATCTCAGAGTGCTAAAGAAAAAATAAGGGAGTACCTGGATAATATTGTTTCATAGGGATTGTTTCATAGGGATTGTTTCATAGGTTGGTACTAAGCTAACTGCCCTTGTGAGCCATTTTAAGCCTAGCCAATTATCCCTAGGAAGACTCAAACCCTGCACCTTGTGTTTGTAAGGCAAACACCTTAACCATTAGGCCACCCTCCCACCACAGTATGCATGAGTTTAGACAGACTCCTGTTAAGTAACTGTTTTTTTTTAATAATAACGCCAGAGCACAAAAACTTTTGACACAAAGACTTAGGGAAGAGAATGTAGAAAAGGTTGTTGCCAAACTTAGGGAGCTTATAACAAGAAAAATAACCAGAGATCATGTAGAGGTATTAGAAATGTTTTGAAAAGTTTATGAACATTTGTATAAAGCAGAGAAGTGAGGAAATCAATATGCCAAGGTTAAAGGTAGATGAGACTCAACAAATAACAGTTCAGGTAGGAAGAGATCAGATAAAGTGGTGATGTATAACCAATCTGTAGGAATATCACCAGGAATATATGGCATTCCGGTGGAAGTTTTGAAGCTAGCAGGAAAGAAAACAATAAAGATCTGGAAAGTTTTGTTTAATAGTACTTTAAAAGGAGGGGAAACACCAACATTCTTAAAAAAAAAAGCTGTGGTAGCTGTAATACCTAAAGGCGATAAAGACCTATCACATCCAGCTTCATATGGCCTATTTCAATTTTAAACCATGATTATAAAGTGTTTATGTCTATAACAGATAAAAGAATGGCAAAGGTGTTGCCAAAATTTATAGATATGGATCAATGTGATTTTGTGGAGAAGAGGCAAACATTTGACAACATGAACAAAACAATGATGATCCAGTGGGATGCAGAATGTAAGAAACTATGACTGTTGTTGGCATATTTTGATGCAGAGAAAGCATTCAACAAAGTACGCTGGG
The DNA here is from genome assembly GCF_019279795.1 of Protopterus annectens. Classification (NCBI taxonomy): domain Eukaryota; kingdom Metazoa; phylum Chordata; order Ceratodontiformes; family Protopteridae; genus Protopterus; species Protopterus annectens. Next base: position 671,437,955 of record NC_056737.1, read on the forward strand.
ATTTTATGAGTAGGTCAATGGAAACATTTACATTTCCAGATACAATAATAAGGCTAATGAGGGATTGGAAGTCCAAATCAAAGTGAGGTGGTTTCCTCTCTGATAAGTTGTGGATGAACAGAGACACCAGGCAGGATATCCTCTTGTCTTTTTGCTCTTTGTATTATATTTAGATCCACTGGCTATAATTGGCATGGTATTCAAGAAAAGTTAGCTTTCTTTGCAGATGATACTATTTTGCACCTGACAGAACCAGAAAAAGACATCTTGGTGTTGTGGAAACTTCTTAGGCAGTTCTGCTTTTTTTATATAAAATTAATGAAGATAAAACAAAAGCTATAGCTGTAAACTATGTACTCACACATGAATTGGTTCAGCAATACCCATATTTATATGGACCTGATAAAATGAAATATTTAGGTGTATGGGTTAAAAAGGATTCTTAAAAAAATGACCGCTGACTCGTAAGCACACCAGCGATATCCGCTATATCCACGGACTCAATAATCCAAATCCAAAGAGGAAAAAACGCTGAACGCTGATTAGCAAGATGAACAAAAAGAAAGTTTTATTTAAGCCGAACAAACAAAGCTTTTCGTCGGCGCTCTGCACCAACTTCATCAGAAATAACAAAATTTGCACTAATGCACTTATCCATTAATATACCATTTCCTAAAAGAACACACACCCCCTCCCCTCCGTTCAAATTAAAAGCACCAATGCAAACAATAAAGGAATAACATTACAACTGTTCCCTAAACTACCAATATATATATATATATATATATTCTGACTAGCTTCAAGAATATCTGACATACAAATAACATATTAGTACAAACGAAAATATTATAAATCAAAAAAAATATATAGAATAGAATAGAATATAAATATGTGCATGTATGCATTTAAAATGCTACAATTTGGTTCAAACCACAAAGGTAAAACCCATTCATCAATTACATAAAATTTATAAAATAAAATAAAATATAATATAATACAATATAATATAAAATCCTCGATGAGCAGATTAAATTGGATATTCACTTTTTGAGGTATAGATATGAATATGAAAGGATATATGCCAGTATTGACCAGCATATATCCAAAATTACTTCAACCAAAATTAAGAAACTTCAAAGAGACATGCAGGCCTATAAGGATGGGGCAGCCTATCTGAGACTCCCTAAGTCCCAAGGGAATTTCATAGGGGCTAGTAGACGAGCCATTGGCCGTTCGGATGGGTCCCCACAAGTTGGGCCACAAATCCAGCCCCAAGACCAAGAAGCAGGGGTTACTAACAGGAGATCTAGTCAGGAGATCCTGGATGAGGGGAGACATCATGGTGGTTCCAACTCCAATCAGATCCAGTCAGCACCTGATTCTGATGGGGCAAATTTTCAAGTTCATGCCTCGTCACCCCAACAGACATCGAGTCGGAAGATGAGGAACAGGCACAAAACCAGGAGAAACTAATGAGTGATGTTGAGGTTTCCCCACTACCCCTGTTCAAGCCATTTGAAGTTGTTTTTAATACAGGAAGAGATTTTAGAATTTACAATTATTCCCATTTTGTTTTTTCACAACCCTTGGTGGACATTTTAGCCAAGGGGTTGTCATTTGTACCTTCAAGGAGAGCCATTGTGGACAGATCCATTCTGGTCCTTAAATTGTTCATGAGAAAGTTGAATTTGTCTCTTTTGTTGGGAAGCTCAACACAGTCCAGGAATCCCTATCATATCCCGAGTATGTATAACCCACCACTCCTCCCTTCAATGGGCGTGTTTGAACAAATGTGTGATCTGGACATCTGGTTCCTACTTAATTCTAAACGTCCAGCTCAATTTAACATCACTAAGAATGAGAGGGACCTGTTGGACGTCCTATGTTCCTCATCAGTGAGACTTATGCAACCTGACAAGGGGGGCAGTTTGGTGGCCATGGATTTGGAGGATTACATCGATAAAATGTTGGCTATACTATCATCTGATACCTATAGGGAAGTATCGAAGAATGAACTGAATTCAAGTATGAGCCGAGTCCGGTCTTATTTTGAGGATATGTTCATTAACGGTTCATTGGACTTGGATGTGTACAACTTTATTTCAGTTTCCTCACCTAGAATTCCAGTGTTGTTTGGGAATCTGAAAATCCATAAGAGTATTGATGATCCACCGATGCATCAGTTAGTGAGTGCTAAAGGTAGCATCACCTATGCAGCGGCCAAAGTGGTGGATGGTATACTCAAAAAATATGTGGCATGTTTACCCCACATTTCAAAAGATTCTTGGTAATTTCTGGAGAAGGTCAGATCCATTGTTTGCAGTGGGGATAATAATTTCTTGACCATCGATGTTATCGATTTATATTCTTCTATCCCCCATTGTGTTGCAGTTGAGTGGATCCAACTAGAGATGACCTCCCATCAAGCCCCAGTGGAGGAGATCTCGATGGTTAGTGAGCTGCTGGACATCATTCTGATGTGTAATTTTTTCACATTCAACAACCGGTGGTTTCATCAGTTGATTGGAGTCCCGATGGGGTCCCCCTGTGGGGCCAGTGTGGCCAATTTAGTGATGGCCCATTGGGAGGGGGATTTTGTGTTTCCCAATCCTATTGTTCAGGAGAAGGTTTCTTTGTACACGAGGTTCTTGGACGACATTTTTATCATCTTTAAGGACACCCAAGAAGAGGCACTTTGCCTGGTTGACCGTTTTAATAGTTCAACTGATTTTCTGAAATTCACTTCAACTTTCAATTCGGAAAGGATAACTTATTTAGATGTGGAACTGGCCAAGGACAGAGGTAGAAGTCGGTTTTCAGCTAAAATCCATCGAAAGCCGACTTTTTCAAACTCCTATCTACATTATGATAGTGATTATCCGGCCCATCAAAAGAGAGCTATAATTAAGGGCCAACTGGTCAGGGCGGCCAGAATGGTGTCCGAAGATAGGGATTTTCTGGATGAGTGTAGGTTCATTTCGAACCTTTTTTTGTGTCGAGGGTACCCAGAGGACCTTATCGCTGACTTGTGCTTGGAGGTCAGGTGCAAGAGGGCCAATGGCCATTTTAGACCAATTTTGGGCCACCCTGAGCCCAAGCCAAAGGCCCCTTCCCATCTCAACCAGACCAATAATGGGTTCCACTGTAATTTAATCATTTCTTTCGATTTGGATGCCAATGGGATAGTGTCCGTCATTAAGAAGAATTGGCGTTTGTTATCAATTGAACATATGGGTTTGACCGGGTGGAACCACTACCCTAGAGTGACTTTCAGGAGAGGCCCCAACATTAAGGACATTTTAGAGAAGAAAATTAAGAGCGCATCCTCACGATCTGGAATGTATAAATGTAATATGTGCAGGTTCTGTAGATATGTTAAAGCAGGCACAAGCTTTCTTGATTAGGGACAAGAAGTTCCTCATCAATGGGAGATATAATTGCGCTAGTAACCAGGTGGTTTATCTGGCTCAATGTTTGTCCTGTCCTGGTTTTTATATTGGCAAGACCGGCAGGAAGTTACAGGATTGGATGTACGAACATTTATATGCCATAAAGAAGGAGAGGATGGACAATGCCCTGCCAATGCACATACATGATAACCCAGGTCATGAGTTCACTTTCTCGGTGATTGATCAATTACGTCCCGGGAATAGGGGGGGTCCTGAATTGCTCAGATTGGAGTGTAGGGAACTCATGTGGCAGTTGAGGCTGGAGGCTTACCATTTTCCTGGCCTCAATAGCATGTTATCTATTAGTTGCTATTTAAAACTGAGAAGTCTAGCGAGGTGAGATTTTGGTACTGAGGAGTGGATGCCATCCCTCAATGCAGTTTTAGGTTTCAGTTTTTTTTGTACCTGTTGATTCATTTTTAGCGCTGGGGGTTTGTTAGCAATTATGTTATCATGTTATTAGGTTTTTCAGCCCATGTGTTTTTGCTCAACTCAGTAATATGTTTGGGTCTCCAGAGTCGAGCTGAATAATGTTCCCTTATCTGTTAATTTTCTTGGCTTATATTATATTATATTTTATTTTATTTTATAAATTTTATGTAATTCTTAATGTTACATCAGTGACAATCTATATTTATTGATGAACGGGTTTTACCTTTGTGGTTTGAATCAAATTGTAGCATTTTAAATGCATACATGCACATATTTATATTCTATTCTATTCTATAAATTTTTTACCATTAGTTTAAATGACTAGATTTATAATATTTTCGTTTGCACTAATATGTTATTTGTATGTCAGATATTCTTGATGCTAGTCAGAATATATATATATTTTGGTAGTTTAGCGAACAGTTGTAATGTTATTCCTTTATTGTTTGCATTGTTGCTTTTAATTTGAACGGAGGGGAGGTGGGCGTGTTCTTTTAGGAAATGGTATATTAATGGATAAGTGCATTGGCGCGAATTTTGTTAGTTCTGATGAAGTTGGTGCAGAGCGCCGACGAAAAGCTTTGTTTGTTCGGCTTAAATAAAACTTTCTTTTTGTTCATCTTGCTAATCAGCATTCAGCGTTTTTGCCTCTTTGGATTTGGATTATTGAGTCCATGGATATAGTGGATATCGCTGGTGTGGTTACGAGTCAGCAGTCGTTTTTTAAGTTTGTTTTCTTGTTTTTGGGTTGTTCATTAAAAAGGATTCTGTTATGACAGATAAGGTTACGTGAGAAGAACATACCTTTCAACCATACTGAATTCCTTGGTATTTACTGGTTTTGAGGGCAAAATAATGAGGTGCCATGAATTCCTGAGTGGCCCCTTCAATTCCTGAATTTCCTGGATCTTTTTTCAAATTTCTTTCTTTTTTCTTTTTTTTTTTTTTGCCGACCCTGTTGCTGATGTCATCACGTGCAAGGGTGTGCACTATGATGTCAGCTTCGGGAGGCTGGCTACCAGTTTATTGGAATTTGGCTGACTGTAGGGTTGTGTACTCTCTCTGTTTTTGTTTGCCTTTAATTTTTTTTTTCCCGTAGTACTTGGCTGTATGGCACATTAGCATTATTGAGAACAAAAAGTGAATAATGTCCAGCAACCAGCCACAGTAACACTTCAGCTTTATTCTAAAATCACACAAAATCCAACGACTGAGTCCTTTCGCCAATCATTTGGCTTCATCAGAGTCATTGGGAAGTAAAATCCACCCATTTATATATTGCCATCAATTACTATATAGACCAATCAAACATGCTCCCTAAATTCTAATCTTTACATTCTTATATACACAAATAAATACATACTAAATACTATATTTCTAAAATTTATATACACACATAAATAAATAAATACTATATTTCTAAAACTATCTACTACTTGTTAAAAACATCTATATATGCTATCAACTATTAATACATAACAAATGTATATATAAGCTTATGCACATTTAAACATATAAGGGAAGAAAAATCATACATATGTATTTAACCTCATAATATAATCTAACCATAGGCTATATAAATGCTAATCTGTAGTGTAATTCTATATATATTTCATATAAAATACAAAATAATAATGATAATTTCTTAATATCCCCTTAGGGTATAATATTAGCTCTTTGTTTCAATATTGGCATAAAGGACACCCCTTCATTTAAACCTAGTAATTGTGTGGCATTGACCCTCAATTGCCACTTGAGCTCTTTAGTTTCTACCAAAAGCTTATAATTCCCTCCCCTATCATTAATGGGGACCCGATCAATTATGAAAAAGATACATTTTTTAAAATTAGGGCAATTTTTACTATGTCCAAAAAGTGCATTATGTACATTTCCAGTTTTTATAGCTCTCAAGTGTTCCCCTATTCTGTCTTTAAGTCTATGGGTGGTTTTACCCACGTAGAAAGCCAGACAGCTAACACATGTTGCTACATATACCAACGTAGTGGTATTGCAACTGCATTTTCCTGGACATGAAATCGTGTATTCATGTCCTTGAATGACTACGTATGACCCATCATTTATGTAATGACAATATCTACACATTCCACATTTATACAGACGTGATTTGTGCCATCTACGTGTTCTACCTTCTAGTATGTTTCTAATGTTCTTACCTCTACTGTATGCGACCTTAGGTTGGTCACCTATCTTCTTTTTGATATTCTCATCAAAACATACCTGCCATGTATTATTCATCACCTCAACAAGTGGGGGACTTAATCCATTAAATTTCAAAATGAATACATCAGAGCCTTCTTTTGAAATGACTACACTTAGTCTTACCTCTGTTTTTAAAATAGGTTGAAAAGATGTGGATCTCTTGCCTATAACTTCCCGTTTCGTATTCAAAAATAATTTTAAGGGGTAGCTCCTTTCCAGAAACATACCCACTAAAAATACATTTCTTTCAAAAATGTTTCATTATCACTAACCAACCTTGACAACCTTAGCATCTGTTCCTTCACAACACTTTTTCTCTGGCGGTAAGGGTGACAGCTGTGAAAGTGTAGTAGTGAATTTGAGTATATCTTCTTTCTAAAAATACTGTTTTCCAGGATCATATTACTTTTTTCCAAATGAATATCCAAAAAAAATCTATTTCTGATATATACCACGTATACGTAAATTTCAGAAACGCAGTAGTGTTATTTAAATAATTAATAAACTTGTATATTTCATATTGTTCTCCTTTCCATAAAATTAGTATAGCATCTAAAAATCTGTTATATAACAAGATTTTTTCCTTAAATTTAGACTGGAAAACAAACGTTCTTTCCCAGTGTAACAAGACCAAATTTGCATATACGGGTGCACATCTGGCACCCATAGCAACTCCTGTGATTTGATTCCCCTTCAAAACTCAAATAATTGTTTTAAAGGATCATTTCCATCAATTCTACTAATACATTTATTTTGGTCTTGTTAATCTTTTTGCTTTTAAGTAAAGATTCCCTAAAATAATTCAGACCCTCTTCATGTGGAATCACTGTAAATAAATTTACCACATCGATACTTAAAAAAGTGTAATGTATCAAGTTGTCTATTGATTTCAACCTCCCCAAGCAGTGCCATGAATCTTTAAGTATATGTTCAGCTTCTTTCACCACTATTTGGGTACCTACGTCCACAAATGCTGCCAAGGGTTCTGTTTTAGAACCCTTGGCTGCCACTATAGGTCTAAATGGTGGATTATTGATATCTTTGTGGATCTTAGGTATCCCAAAGATCACTGGTGTTATCGGGTGATTTACACTTAGAAATTTGACTTCATTAACTTCCAGGGCCCCTTGGTATAGGGCATCTGATAAATATAGATCCACTCTCATAGAGGCCCTGTTCATTTTATTTCTTGAAACTCTCTTGTATGTTGTTGTGTCATTTAAGATGTCATGCATTTTAGATACATAATCTATATAATTCATAATCACAATGCCCCCACCCTTGTCTGGCTTCATACATCTCAATACCTTGTTGTTAGCCAGCTCAACCAATGTGAGCCTTTCTTCCTGATTTAAATTGTTATTAATGTTTGGGAAATGTTTATTACTTTGTACAATTTTCCTAAGTTCTGACTCACATAATCTTTCAAATAAATCCACTTCCTTGTGGGTTGGGGGCAAAAATAAACTTTTTATTTTTAATGTATCCATCGTGTCACTAGTTGTTTTATTATTACCATTAAAAACAATCTTATATTAAGTTGTCAGGTATATAGTTTCAGACTAATAAGGACTTCTGCTAATTCCAGTTTATAAGATGGCACAAATGTTAGCCCCTTACTGAGTAACTTGAAATGTACATCTTGGTATTTCTATGTTACTAAAGTTGTAGATACAAAAGCCATGCTTTTTCAAAACATCACATGTCATGTCATCAAATTGTTCATTCAAGTTGTTCAAACCTAAATTGTCATTTACAACAAATTCACAAACTGTCTCATCAAAAGCTTGGTCAGATGCAAGAGCATTTATTAATGTCTGTTGTATCTCGGCCCTTGGTATTGCCTGTTGTAATAGTTCCTGCCCTGATAAAAACCATTGTTCTGGTTCCAGGGACCCCCTTATCTTTTATTTTTTTAACCATTACAACCTCCTCACATGAGGCTGCTGGTCCAAAAAACAGTCATGATTATTATAGTTTGTCTCTGAGTCATTTTCAGAATTCTTGCTTTGCCCACTATTTCCTTGGTGTATTTGTACATTCTGCAAGTTATCTTTCACATTTAAACCTTTACCACTTCTCTCGACCTCATATACACAATTGTTTTTGTAGTCATTTTTATCTCTTATGAGCTTTTTCTGCATAGATGCAACATTATTTTTCACAAAATCATCTATATTCTTTAATAACTTCTGGTAACTAACAGCATATTGAGGAAATATAAGGTCATTAACAATACTGGCATTCAAAACAGTTATTTCTTTTTCCAAGATAGCTAACTTACTTTTGTTGTTTCTCGTTAATATATCCATCATTTCCAGCCCCGTCTTATTGAACAAATCTGTGAGTTCACGATAGGCTGTTGTATTTTTCTCCACACCAAACGGCAGTTTCCAGGTGCATAAGCCCTTCGGCACTTGTTTGATCGTCATGGATTTGTTCAAAAATAAATTATCCATTTGTAAAGCCCTATACTTTTTGCAAGTCTTTTCAAAATGTTCCAATTGTTTTTTAAGGGTTGGTCTCTCTTCAGAGCTTGAGCTAGTATTAGTTTCCGATAAATTAACTTCCGGTAAACAAAGCCATTCACTGATGTCGTTTGTTCTACGTAAAACGTTAGTAACCCCTTCATTTACTGTATTCACTTCATCCAAGACAGGGGAATGCATGGTAAAAAGTTTAGCCTGGGTACTCATTAATGTGGGAAACGAATGCCCACCTGTTTCTTTCCTTGTTAAAAGTGCAGTCAACCTCTGTACCGAAGTTGTGAGCTCTAAAAGGGCCGCCTCCATAGTAAATCCAAAAAAAACGGAGGGTTGCAAACACACCCAAGAATAAAGAATAAAGCTGAATTGTTACTGTGGCTGGTTGCTGGACATTATTCACTTTTTGTTTTCAGTTATATCTCTAGTTAGGCTTAGTCTATGTCTAGTGTTTGTGTACGTCCTGTACTAGCCGCTTAAACACTATTGCTGCTTTTATTGCCATTGACATTGCCGTGCTGCTTTGGGTGTGTTTGCAACCCTCTGTTTTTTGGATTTACTATGAAGGTGGCTATTTTAGAGCTCACAACTTCGGTACAGAGGTTGACTGTACTTTTAACAAGGGAAGAAACAGGTGGGCATTCATTTACCACATTAGCGAGTACCCAGGCTGAACTTTTTACCATGCATTCCCCTGTCTTGGATGAAGTGAATACAGTAAACGAAGGGGGTTACTAATGTTTTACATAGAACAAACAACATCAGTGAATGGCTTTGTTTACCGGAAGTTAATTTATTGGAAACTAATACTAGCTCAAGCTCTGAAGAGAGATAAATCCTTAAAAAACAATTGGAACATTTTGAGAAGACTTGCAAAAAGTATAGGGCTTTACAAATGGATCATTTATTTTTGAACACATCCATGACGCTCAAACAAGTGCTGAAGGGCTTACACATCTGGAAACTGCAGTTTGGTGTGGAGAAAAATACATCCTATTGTGAACTCACAGATTTATTCGATAAGACGGGGCTGGAAATTAAGGATATATTAATGAGAAACAACAAAAGTAAGTTAGCTATTTTGGAAAAAGAAATAACTGTTTTGAACGCCAATATTGTCAATGACCTTATTTCCTCAATATGCTGTTGGTTACCAGAAGTTATTAAAGAATATAGATGATTTTGTGAAAAATAATGTTGCAACTATGCAGAAAAAGCTCATAAGAGATAAAAATGACTACAAAAACAATTGTGTATATGAGGTCGAGAGAAGTGGTAAAGGTTTAAATGTGAAAGATAACTTGCAGAATGTACAAATACAGCAAGAAAATAGTGGGCAAAGCAAGAATTCTGAAAATGACTCAGAGACAAACTATAATAATCATGACTGTTTTTTGGACCAGCAGCCTCATGTCTGGAGGTTGGAACGGTTAAAAATCAAAAGAGAAGGGGGTCCCTGGAACCAGAACAATGGTTTTTATCAGGGCAGGAACTATTACAACAGGCAATACCAAGGGCCGAGATACAACAGACATTAATAAATGCTCTTGCATCTGACCAAGCTTTTGATGAGACAGTTTGTGAATTTGTTGTAAATGACAATTTAGGTTTGAACAACTTGAATGAACAATTTGATGACATGACATGTGATGTTTTGAAAAAGCATGGCTTTTGTATCTACAACTTTAGTAACATAGAAATACAAGATGTACATTTCAAGTTACTCAGTAAGGGGCTAACATTTGTGCCATCTTATAAACTGGATTTAGCAGAAGTCCTTATTAGTCTGAAACTATATACCTGACAACTTAATCTAAGATAGTTTTTTAATGGTAATAATAAAACAACTAGTGACACGATAGATACATTAAAAAGAAAAAGTTTATTTTTGCCCCCAACCCACAAGGAAGTGGATTTATTTGAAAGATTATGTGAGTCAGAATTTAGGAAAATTGTACAAAGTAATAAACATTTCCCAAACATTAATAACAATTTAAATCAGGAAAAAAGGCTCACATTGGTTGAGCTGGCTAACAACAAGGAGTTGAGATGTATGAAGCCAGACGAGGGAGGGGGCATTGTGATTATGAATTATATAGATTATGTATCTAAAATGCATGACATCTTAAATGACACAACAACATACATGAGAGTTTCAAGAAATGAAATGAACAGGGCCTATATGAGAGTGGATCTATATTTATCAGATGCCCTATACCAAGGGGCCCTGGAAGTTAATGAAGTCAAATTTCTAAGTGTAAATCACCCGATAACATCAGTGATCTTTGGATACCTAAGATCCACAAAGATATCAATAATCCACCATTTAGACCTATAGTGGCAGCCAAGGGTTCTAAAACAGAACCCTTGGCAGCATTTGTGGACGTAGGTACCCAAATAGTGGTGAAAGAAGCTGAACATATACTTAAAGATTCATGGCACTGCTTGGAGAGGTTGAAATCAATAGACAGCTTGATACATTACACTTTTTTAAGTATCAGTGTGGTAAATTTATTTACAGTGATTCCACATGAAGAGGGTCTGAATTATTTTAGGGAATCTTTACTTAAAAGCAAAAAGATTAACAAGACCAAAATAAATGTGTTAGTAGAATTGATGGAAATGATCCTCAAAAACAATTATTTGAGTTTTGAAGGGGAATTGTTCCATCAAATCACAGGAGTTGCTATGGGTGCCAGATGTACACCTGTGTATGCAAATTTGGTCTTGTTACACTGGGAAAGAACGTTTATTTTCCAGTCTAAATTTAAGGAAAAATCTTGTTATATAACAGATTTTTAGATGATATACTAATTTTATGGAAAGAAGAACAATATGAAATAGGCGAGTTTATTAAATATTTAAATAACACTACTATATTTCTGAAATTTACGTATATGTGGCATATATCAGAAATAGATTTTTTGGATATTCATTTGGAAAAAAGTAAAATATGACCCTGGAAAGCAGTATTTTTAGAAAGAAGACATACTCAAATTCACTACTACACTTTGACAGCTGTCACCCTTACCACCAGAGAAAAAGTGTTGTGAAGGGACAGATGGTAAGGTTGTCAAGGTCGGTTAGTAATAATGAAACATTTTTGAAAGAAATGTATTTTTTAGTGGGTATGTTTCTGGAAAGGGGCTACCCCTTAAAATTATTGTTGAATACAAAACGGGAAGTTATGGGGAAGAGATCCACATCTTTTCAACCAATCTTAAAAACAGAGATAAGACTAAGTGTAGTCAATTCAAAAGAAGGCTCAGATGTATTCATTTTGAAATTTAATGGATTAAATCCCCCACTTGTTGAGGTGATGAATAATACAGGGCAGGTATGTTTTGATGAGAATATCAAAGAGAAGATAGGTGACCAACCTAAGGTCGCATACAGTAGAGGTAAGAACATTAAAAACATACTAGAAGGTAGAGCATGTAGATGGCACAAATCACTTATGTATAAATGTGGAATGTGTAGATATAGTCATTCAAGGACATGAATACACAATTTCATGTCCAGGAAAATGCAGTTGCAATACCACTATGTTGGTATATGTAGCAACATGTGTTAGCTGTCCGGCTTTCTACGTGGGTAAAACAATCCGTAGACTTAAAGACAGAATAGGGGAACACTTGAGAGCTATAAAAACTGGAAATGTACATAATGCACTTTTTGGACACAGTAAAAATTGCCCTAATTTTAAAAAATGTATCTTTTTCGTAATTGATCAGGTCCCCATTAATGATAGGGAAAGGGATTATAAACTTTTGGTAGAAACTAAAGAGCTCAAGTGGCAATTGAGGCTCATTGCCACACACTTACCAGGTTTAAATGAAGGGGTGTCCTTTACCCCAATATTGAAACAAAGAGCTAATATTATACCCTAAGGGGATATTAAGAAGTTATTATTATTATTTTGTATATTTTTTATATGAAATATATATAGAATTACACTATAGATTAGCATTTATATAGCCTGTGGTTAGATTATATTATGAGGTTAAATACATATGTATGATTTTTCTTCCATTATATGTTTAAATGTGCATAAGCTTATATATACATTTGTTATGTATTAATAGTTGATAGCATATATACATGTTTTTAACAAGTAGTAGATAGTTTTAGAAATATAGTATTTATTTATGTGTGTATATAAATTTTAGAAATATAGTATTTAGTATGTATTTATTTGCGCATATAAGAATGTGAAGATTTGAATTTAGGGAGCATGTTTGATTGGTCTATATAGTAATTGATGGCAATATATAAATGGATGGATTTTACTTCCCAATGACTCTGATGAAGCCAAACGATTGGCGAAAGCGCTCAGTTGTTGGATTTTGTGTGATTTTAGAATAAAGCTGAAGTGTTACTGTGGCTGGTTGCTGGACATTATTCACTTTTTGTTCTCATTTATATCCCTAGTTGGGCTTAGTCTACATTAGCATTATTGCACAGAGCGGATTGTGGTGCAAGTCAGACATGATCAACAATTGGAGCGTCAGAAGAAGACTCTCTTGAGTCTCTGTTTATTGTTTACATTTTAAATTAATACAGAGCAACCTGAACCAAGCCCATGAGCCCTTACAACTTAAGTGCAGCAGTTGAGCTGCAGAGTCGGACTGGTCCATCCAGCCCCAGTGTCTAAGACAAGTCTTCTCTTCTTGCAGTGGACATAGTCGACTAGACAGAGAGATAAAAAGAATGAAAAAATGTATCTTGACTTCCTCCAGGTAAAAGAAAAAAAAAGCGACTCTAAATAATTCATCAGTAGGGGTTAGGGTAAGGAAATCTAACTGAAACTTTGAAGAAGCTATTCCTTTTTTTAATAATGATCTAGACTAGAGGTCAAACAAAAATTTCAACACACTACATTTAATAAAAAGTATAGTCTGATGATCTTTCATTTGTAAGGAGATGACAATATAAAGGAATTCCACATTATACACTGGAAATAATCAGCGTACAAGTGTTCCCTTGCTATCTAAGATTTTGTTCCTTATTATGTGCTTCAATTTGCTTAATATTTTGTATGCCTCAGCAAAGTCAGCAATGGACGTGGCCAGGATCCAGTCAAGTTTGATTAGCTGTAGCATCAAAAACCCATTGCAGCTGCTTCCATACTCCTGACTAGCATGCTCAGACCATACAGTAATGTCTGACTATATGCAGAAAGTGCTTGTTATGTATGTTGTGATCATGCTACAAGCTTTATGTATAAAATCCTCCATCCACTTTTCACATCCAAGGCAAGGCACAAGTAATACTGTAGCTACCTGGGTAATTAACTGATTTACTTGCACTGCAGGCAGCAGACATTACATTTAATTTTCAGACTTCATCCTTCAGAAAATGTGTGCTATGCAAAACCTGTTATCCTCTCTCTCAACACTGTAAGTTTGGAAGAGCAATATTTAAAAAGTATCACTATTTTTGTGCATTTGTTTTGTCCCCCCCCCCCCCATTATTTGTGACTTTGTCCAGTTTTCTTGCTCTAAGAGATTGCAGGTATGCTGTTTAGTCAGTGTAATATCATCATGTTTATTATTTTTTTTTACTTCTATTTTGTGCTTAATTTGTTCTAACTCACATGGTAGGGTTATGGTACATTTTCTCCAGTCTTTCCTTGTTGTTTCCATCTGCAATCATTTACCCTGTCAGTGCCTTTTTTACAATGTCTTTTTTCAGCTACATTTTCTTGTAACAGTTCTAAGCTATGATTAATTTATATTCTGAATCAGATGTTTGAGTAGGAGTTCTGTGCATATGAAATTGCATCATTTACTAGGTGCAGCCTCTACTTCTAAGTGAACACAACTGCATTTATAAATGCATACTTCAGGTGCTTTGTTTTTGAAACTGCAGCACATGGGATCAGTATATCTGTTTTTATAGATAGCTCAGAGAATCTTGCAGTTGTTTGCACCAGATATTTGTTAGTGATTGGAATAACATAGGAAAAGCATTATGACTTGTGATATGGGTTAGAGATTGGGACAACAAAGAAAATGCATTGTATATCAGTAATGTAGAATGTACAGGGTTGTGTGTGCTTGCTTTTAGCCACTTCAACTTCATTACTGTCTGCAGGTTTTTATCCTTGGCCATTTCACAGTATTTGAACTTAAAATTTTGGATGAATAGGAAGTTATTTAACCCAGTGGGATATGAACCTTGTGTTTCACAAAAGGATCTTAGGTGCTCCAGCATTTTGGATTTCTGTCTCAAAATAGTTTTCAGTCTAAATCTTGACAGGCTTTGTAGACTTGCTCAGCTTTATTAACATTACATAATTTGCAGCAGAGGACAACAAAAGCCAGATAATTAAGTTAAAAAACAAAACAACTTAGCTAGTGTAGAAGAAGTTAATTTTATTTTTATAAAAGAAAATTGCACTTTAGTTTTACACAAGTTCAAAGTTTGATATAACTTCAAATATTAATATAAATAAAACACTATTGTTCTTCTGTTTTTTTGTGTGTGTTTAATATTTTGTCTGTTCTTTAGTTTAAGTTTAAAAGTTGGTATCCCAGCATTCCAATGGAGTAGGCGGGGTTACATAATTATATATACAAAGTTTATGTTAATCAGCGTACAGATTTTTGGCTAGTTGTACCTATTTTTAATTGGCCTTTGTCCGGATTTTTTATGATTCCAGGTTGAGAGGTATGGGGAAGAACTAAACGAAAGATAAAACAAAATCTGAGAAACTGGAAGCTCTTGCCTATGAACACGAATAGCAAGATATAAGTCTTAAAAATGTTTTTAGTCCCTTTAATTTTACACATAGGTCAAGCATATTTTTTTCAAGCAGAGAAGATTTTGTGAATAGTAATTAATAAAGAGTTGAAGGATTTTATCTGGGAAAGGAAGAGAGCAACAGTTGGTGGGGGATAATTTGACCCTTCCAACAGAAAAAGGAGGTTAGGATTACCTGATTTGAAGGGATGTTTTAGAGCTACGTAGTTAAAGGCATTATACATAACACAGGCAGAAAGCTACAATTCAAAGTGGAAAGGGATGATGAGGCAGGAGGGTGATTCAAGAAGTAAAGAAAGAGTGGGAGTTTGGATGCAGATCCTTAAGGAAAATAACAACAGTCATGCAGCATATTATAGGGAGTCAGAATGGAGAGATAATAAATCAGTAAGCAAAGTAGTGCTGGAATTGAATTCATCCTCAAGTCTTGGAAAGTACCTTCATGAGGTGGACACTGTTTTTCACAAATTCTCACCAAGATAACAATGATATATACATATATATATATATATATATATATATATATATATAAAATGTATTTTATACAGAATATATCACTGAAAGAAGTAGGTTAAAAATAAAAAAAAAAGATAGCTGGTATACAGGACCCAGGATAAAAAAAAAATGTCCAGTCTTGGTAGGTGCACTGGTGTCAGAACTGGAAACGATGACACTGTAGAATCCACAAGGCACATAAACATTCCTACAATGTGGCTAGGCAGGCTCAGAGGAAGGATGGCCCCCTTGTTGTAGAAGGAAGTAGTAGTCCACAAAAATCACAAAAACTGATTGGCCAAAAACAGCCTTAAAGATGATAGAGTGGACTGCTGAGGATAGGAAAGAAATTATGTATCATTACTATTATGCAAGAAGCCAAGAATTTCCTGGCAGAAGATATCCAAAAATATTATGAGAGAAATCAGAGGAAAGAAAAATACTTGCACAAGAAAAACTGCCAGAAGCTTCAAATAAACATTTGTGTTCGTTACTACAAAAATTTATAAAAAAAACATTACATAGACCAAAAAAACCTTAGGCCATTTGAAAAAAGAAGTGACTGTTGAAGTTCAAAAATATAAAAAAACCAAACTCTAAAGATTTCTGAAAAGTATTAAAAAGAAATATGGACATGGGAAAGAAAGAGAGATTTGATATGGCACAATATTTATGCAAAACAGAAAGCCAAATTAATCAGTACAAAAAGCAGCCCCAAAGATAGTTGAAGAGAAATACAGGCAAAGGTATCCAGTTATAGAAACTTTTCACAATACAAAAAAATAAGATCACAAATTAGGAACTTCTAAGAGAAGATTAGTAAAGAAGAAGTTAAAAAATAAAAGCTGAAGTTATGGAATATCTGCAAAGTGAAGGATTTAGTGTGGAAAGTCGAACATGGGTTATATCACACCATCATGGAACAAGTCCTCTAAGTAAGGAGGAACAGGAGGACCAGGAGAAAACTGATGAAGAAATATGGACATTGGAAAGAAAAATAGATTTAATATGGTGCAATATGTATGCAAAGGAGAAAGCAAAACTAATCAATACAACAAGAGTAGCACCAAATATATTTGAAGAGAAATACTGGCAAAGGCATTCGGATATGGAAAATTTTCCAACACAAAAAAAAAAAAAAAAAACACAGAGGAAAAGTTGAAAAGAGGATTAGCAATGGATAAGTTAAATAAATAGAAACTGAGGTTATGAATTACATGCGAAGTGAAGGCTTAAGTGTAGAAAATCTAACTCTGATACCATCACAGCAGGATACAGCGATGCATCCCCAAATTAAGGAGAAATCAGTGGAGCAGGAAACATCTGATCACTTGCTATATGAAGATACTTTGGAGCCTTCCGTAAGAAACAATTACAAAATTTCAGTTGGAGTTGCACAGCAAGGGAAGGAATAGGAAACTGTGGCAACTCTGATGCAGTCAATCCTGTGGAGTGACAGGCCAATGAATTCCCATATGAAAAAAGAATGAATGACATAGGATGAAACTGAAAGTGTGGTAGAGGAAGATGCTCTGGAACATTGTAGAATGCCTGCAGGAAATGGAAAACAAAGAATGAAGAATGTGCCCTCAGTTTAGAAGAAAATTATCAAAAAGTTGCTTGATTTAATAGAGATAGACAGACATTAAGATCAGTGAAAGAAATAGACTACAGAAAGTCAATAAAACCCAGAAAAGTTAAAAGTTTGATAAAACAAATGAACACATTAATTAGGACTGTTCATAGAGATTCATGCGATATAACAGAAATAAATAGGATATATTGCTGTTCAGCTAAATTAATAACAGATGAAGTCTTACCACAAAAACACAGGGCAGTAAGGGAAAGGAAGGGGAGAAATCAAATGCCATCAAAGAAGTATCAGATAGAGAAAACTATAAACCAATTAAGACAAGAAGTGTCACTGTTAGAAGAGTATAGAAGAGGGAACAGATCAACAAAAATACTCAGAAAGATAGGCAAAATAAGCAATTTATTGATGACCCAAAAAAATGTTTTATAGAGAATTGGTGAACAAGGCAAAATGAGTTGAAACACCACCAAAAAAAGAAGACATAGATACATTTTGGATAAATATCTATGAAGATTGTGTGGAACATAACAAAGATGCTGAATGGATATGAGACGTAAAAGAAAGAATATGAAGTTCAAATGTACAGGATATGAAATGGGATAAAGTAACAGCCAGAGAGATTGAAACAAAGTTAAGAAAAATTCTTAATTGGAAACCCCCAGGCCCAAATGCTGTACCTAACTTCTGGCTAAAAGCAAGAACATCTTTACATGAAGATTTAGCCATGAGTAAGAACTATTTATATGCAATCCCTTGCAGACAACAACCTGGTTAACAAAAAAAAAAAAAAAAAAAAAAAAAAAAAAAACAATACTCTTACATAACAGTGAACCTAAAAGCTATCCTAAAAATATAGATAAATTAACTTGCCTCCCCACGATATATAAACTGTACACTGAGATCAATGCTGACAGAGTTTATAATCATTTAGAAAAAACTCAGTCATGGCAACAGAATAAAAGGGTAACAAAAGAAAGTCATGTGAAACTGTGATGATATGGGTAAGTGCCAGCATAGCCAGCTGAGTTTTGTAAAGAATGATATGCCCTTTGAATATAAAACTGATTTATACAAGATGCTTGTGTGACAAATGTATTAGAACTGTATGTCATTTGTATATCAAACTCATTTTGTACAGATGCTTGTGCTGAATCCATATTTGTGACCTTTGCTTATGTTTAAATGTATCAACAGTGCATCCTGCTGAAATGAAGAGAAATTGTACATGTATTATTGTAGCTGAATTAAATGTATATGTTTTGATAGAAGATATTGGCACAGCGAAGTTAAGGTTAAGAAAAATTAGGGAAATGTAAATGAGCTGTTAAATCATTAAAAGGCACCCCACAGTGCTGAATAGGACCACAGATGCTGGGTCTGGAATAGAGCCTTTGCCCATTAGCCCAGTAAAAGAGGGGAGGCCCCAGGCACTGCCATAAACATTTAAATGTGTATTGTAGCCATTTATGCTAAATTCCTGTCTGAGCTTCAAAGGGGAATACTGCGAGTACTTAGAATCAGGTGACCAGATGAGGTCATTCTGCCAGCCCTCTTGGAAATTATATTTTAGATATTACAAAGAGAAATCTGAGAGTATTGAGTATTCTGTTTGGGAAGCCTGACTAAGAAGACCCTCACCCACAGCATCCTGCCTTGCAGTAGTAAGTAACTTAACAAGGAACAGTAATTATTTTAGATTCACTCAGGAATATATTGAAACTTCATTTAGATATTGTTTTTCTTTATTTGTCTGAGTATGCCCATCTGTGTTCTTTTCAATATTCATGTGATCTGAACTCTGTGGTTTACTGTGAATATATAATCAGTATTTTCGTGTACTTTTATTATTTATTATTAAATATATTTAATATTAATATATTTATAAAATATATTCTAAAATATCTCCCAGACAGTAACATCCTGTCACCTACTCAGCATGGTTTCCGACCTGCCCATAGTACCACTACAGCCCTCCTCTGCTTCATAGACACAGTAAACTGTCTCAAAAATGAAGGCCTGCAGGTGTCAACTCTTTTTTTGGATATGTCCAAAGCATTTGACACAGTCTCACACCAAATCCTGCTAAACAAACTAAACCAATATCACCTATCAAATTCTACTCTTACCTGGTTCCAGAGCTATTTAACTGACAGGTACCAAGCTGTGAAATGGGAAATTCTCTCTCTCCTCAGCTGCCCATAACTATAGAAGTCCCACAGGGTTCTATCTTAGGACCACTACTATTCACAATCTTCACAAATGACCTCTATACATCCACATAGCATGCATCTATCATTCAGTATGCAGATGACACTACCTTAATCTGTGCTGCACAAAACATTCCCACCTTCCTGCAAACAACTCAACTAGCATTCTTTGACATTGAAAACTACCTTACCAAAGCCCAGCTTATCCTCAATCCAAAGAAAACTCAGCTTATGATTATAACCAGTTCTAACAAAAACACTGATAACAGTCAAGTCACTATCTACTCCATAAATGCTACTCCATTCACTCTAGTGGCACAGGCTAAGCTATTGGGAATAACCATAGACTCCCACCTAAAACTTGATAGTCATCTCAACTTAACTATTAAAAAAGTACATGCCAAACTGGGATCACTCTACCGTATCAAACCATTTCTTACCAACAACACAAGATCAGCCATTGCTCACTCCCAATTTCTATCCACCCAACTCTATGCATCTCCCAGTCTGACTAATCTCAACAAAACTGAACTAAGCAAAATGGAAGCCTGCTATAACAGAATTGCCTGCTTTGCTGCACATTGCTCATATAGAACTCATCACTAAACTGCTTAGAGACAGCTCCACTGACTTGAACTGCCCAACCTCCTGACCTACAATCAGCTCCGCCTCTGTCATTCGATCTATTACCTCCCCAATAAGTGTCCTGCCCTCAAAAGCCTAGTACAACATCACTCAGCAAAAAGACCTCTTAGATCATCAAGCAAACTACTACTAGAAGTCACCAACAGCTACAATAGATTTGGAGATGCACTATATAGTAGTTCAGTGGCTAAAAAATGGAACTCTCTCCCCACTAGCATTCAAAACACATCATCCAAAGCCTCCTTTAAAGACCTCATCAGGCAACATCTCAAGCAAAGTTGGCAGTGTCATAGTTGCTCCCCAGGCTAGTGAAAGCGGATAAGGTACACATACTAAACCTAGAGTACTTGATAATAGTTTTCAGTCTTACTCACAAACACTGGCTAATCTACAATGTATGTACTGTACCTGTGTACTATGTATGTATTCTACCTATGTTCCAAATTTCAGCTGTACACCACAAATCTATTAATTACCTTTATTTTTAAATTAATATTTTTTGTTTGTTCTCTCCACTGTAACTGTTAATGTGCTGCATACCACTGTAAAAACATATCTTTTGTAATTTGTGTGTATACTGATCATGTCTAAATAACTAAATGTATCTGTAATTTTTCTATGTGGAGCTTTTCTCCCCGGGCTTCTGCTGAAAAAGGGCCTTTTCAGCTCAGTCAGGCACCCCCGGTTAACAAATGTAAAATAATAATAAATACATTTAAAACTTTTATTGTGGTTGGTCCTTATAGAAAGTATCTAACCTTGGAGGGTGCTTATATTTATTTGGTGACACTGTGTGGGCCCCTCCAGAACACCTAGCCATCTTGCTGAACCACTACCATTTGTATTAGTATTAACATTACACAGTATAATTAATTGGATACCCTTTTAAGAGCCTTATAGTAACTGACTGGTGGCAATGATAACTACCTTATGGTCTGGACAAAGTTGGTAGAGCAGGTAATCTGTACCAGTCTTTCTCAGGTGTGTGTGTGTGTATGTGTGTGTGTGTGTGTGTGTGTGTGTGTGTGTGTGTGTGTGTGTGTGTGTGTGTGTGTGTGAGAAAGAATTAAATCTTAAAAGAGTATGTGTGTCAGCTATTTGGGGCAGGGACATGAAACGTTGGGTTTACAGAGAGGGTGCTGGAGGACTTAGCGTGGACACTCAGGTGAGGACCTAACCTTATAGTTGTACCAGTGGGGAGTCTTACTGGGTTCTGGGGGGAGACAAATAAAGAGACATCCAGACCCCAGGCTGAGTGTGTTCCCTGTGTGCTCTTAAAGGAAATTGTACTTAAAGCAGAGAGGTCCGCATTTGGAAATACTGAGTGTATCCATTTATATCAAGTGCACATCCCTCTCCAGTGTCAGTGGTGTGGATTCAGGCTCCTCAATTACTGGCCCAGCATGGGAATGACACATATTGGTAGTCATCACATATTTTTAGCAGTGGTAGGCATCAGAGGAACAAAGAATCACTTGTTGTTAAACAGAGTCATAATGGAGAACTGTAAAAAGGGGAAGAATCTAAGTATGCCAAGGATAGACTACAAAAAAGCATTTGACAGTATTCCACATTAATGGATAAAAAGTGCTTAGAAATATATAAGGTACACCCTACACTGATTGATTGCATTACAGCCACATTGTAACAACGGCAAACCACTTTGCAGTTAAGCCATGATAAAGGACAAATTATTATTTCATGGATAAAAATTCAAAGGGGAATATTCCAGGGTGACTCTGACACCATTGCAATATTGTCTTGCCCTTAACCCATTAAGCTGTCTACTAAACAGATTAGGTCATGGCTACAGCTCTGCTCCCAGAAAACAAAAATGTATAAAGGCTTCTCATCTTCTTTTTGTGGATGATTTAAAACTGTATAGTTCATCAGATGAGGAACCGAAAGCACAACTGCAAGTGGTCAAAAATTTTCAGATGATTAAATAATGTCATTTGGTCTTAATAAATGTGCATACTCAACCCTTAGAGAAGGAAAGCTGCAGCACCAAGAAAATATCAGCCTGTGACAGGAATGTGATATAAAAAAGGGAGTATATAAATATTTGGGAATTGATGAAGGATCAACAATAAAACATAAACAAATGTGAATAAAACTTAGTAAGGAATATTTTAGAAGACTAAAAGTAATACTGAAAACAGCACTGACATCTAGGAGCAAAGTCCAAGCTATCAACCAAATTGCTCTTCCTGTCCTAACTTACAGTTTTGGAGTGGCTGACTGGCTCCAAAAGGTGTTGGATCAGTTGGACATGAAAACAAGAAAGATGTTTCTTGCTTATCAAATGATTCATAAAAATCAGTGTGTACAAAAACTATATATTCCCTGTTCTAAAGGAGGTATGGGCCTCCTCGAATTTCATTACATGTATAGATCTGCAGTCGTAGGACTGCATACATATACATGCTCTCCTCACAAGACCCACATGTAATGAAAGTTTTAAAATATGAGGAAAATAAATCTAAGATGACTGCCCTGCTTAATTTAGCAGAAGGATATCTGTCCTGCTTAATTTAGCAGAAGGATATCAGTGAAAAGTGGGACCCAGGTGGACAGTAGTCTCTCCGTTGATAATTACATTGCCACAGTAGTCAGGAAATCCTTCTATGTGGCACACCTCATCACAAAAGGTTTCTCATCCAGGAAAAAAAATGTCATTGTTCACCTCTACTCAACACTCATTAGACCCATTATAGAGTACAATGCCCCTTTTGGAATGTACCTCACAAGACATTTGCAGCAGCTGGAAAGGCCACAGAAGTACCTCACAAAGAGGATTACTGGCCTCAAACAGATGCCCTAGACTGACCATCTCAAAAAACTCCAGCTTTACTCCATAGCATATTGCCTACTCCGAGGTGATCTCTGCCTAACATATAAAACTATGTCAAACCCAGAGCTGTTGGATATGCTACACCTAAAGAAATCCCAATATATCCAAGCTACACGCTCTAGGAAGCTAAACCTTGTCACCATAATAAACAGGACATGCTGGAGGGATAGATTCTTGTCCCAGAGACTTCCCATACTCTGGAACAAGCTACCCATCTATGTCAAGCAAAGTTCCTCATTAGCACTCTTCAAGAAAAATCTTGATGAGTGGATGGGAAATAGGAAATACACCCCGGGGACCACTTCTGTGGCTCTGCTCGACAGGGGCACAGGAAAATAACTTTCTTGGGTGGCGTAAGCCAGGGAGCCTTGTTGGCTTGGCTTACTAAGGCCCTTGAGCCGATAGCCTAGTACCTACCTATGAACCTATGAACCTAATCGGGAATGGAAATCAAACCAGAAGTAGATAAAGGCAGCAAATGAATATCCAGAAAAAACAAAAGAAAGAATATAAGGTGAAGGATGAGATGAGAAGGCAAGAAATGTGGAAAATGTATAAATATATCCACTTAGGTAGCTCAGACCATACGATCCATCAATAGCCAATGAATAAGCCAATGTATTAGCCTCAAAACCTTTTATTCGATTTTGTCTCAACTGACTTCTTCAGAACACTCAAACAAAATTAGCAGCCATCTTTATAAACATAGAAATAAATAATAAACCATTAAGTAATTAACTAATTACAATTTCTCATTAACAATTTAATTACCTATCATCCACTATTTATCCTAATAAAATATGAAACACTTGTAACAAAAGTACATTCCTAATGTTATATTCTCATTTATGAATAATTATAACATCAAAAGACTTTTGCAGAATGATTCCAACAAAATACAACCTCTGGGGTTAATCTCTAATAAAAACAAGGGGATGTATAAATGTGGATTTTGTACTGTTTGTAGGTTTATATTAGAAGGTCCTTTTGTACAGTTAAGACATTTGGAAAGGTCTACTGCCATTACAGGGGTATTTAATTGTACTTCTGAGGGGATTATTTATATTGCAGTATGCATACACTGGTTGTTTTTATATAGGTGTGACTGTTAGAACTTTACAAAAGAGGATTAAAGAACACCCCTCTGCAATAAAGAAAAAAAGATATAAATAACACATTATATAAACACACAATAACTTGCCCAGAAAACATTTTTTTTTTTATTTGCTGTTCTATTACACGTACCAAAGGACCTGAGAGGTGGGGACTATAGAGCTAAAGATGAACAAAGAGAAACCTCTTGGCAATTAAAATTGGGGGCAGACACTTTTCCAGGCTTAAATGATACCATTAATATAAAATGTTTCTTAAAATGCCAAAGACTGAGAATATAACATTAGAAATGTACTTTTGTTACAGATGTTTCATATTTTATTAGGATAAATAGTGGATAGTTGGTAATTAAATTGTTAATGAGAAATTTTAATTAGTTAATTACTTAAATGCTTATTATTTATTTCTATGTATATAAAAATGGCTGCTTATTTTGTTTTATTGTTCTGAATAAGTCAGTTGAGAAGAAAGCGGATAAAAGTTTTTACGTTAATACATTGGCTTATTCATTGGCTGTTGCTGGATCGTAAGGTCTGAGCTACCTAAGTGGATATTGTGTTTTGAGTGCTGTGTTATTTTTCCACTTTTGGGGGGCCTTTTTTTGGTTTAATGTATAACTATAGTTGCAAGTATAGAAACCTCTCGGAACAACCTTATGTCGATCAGGACTGAATGCAGGAATGGTTAAGTAGAGGTGAATTTAAACCAAAAGACAAAAAGGTTAATACTGGTGGCTCAAGATAGTGGACTACATACATGTTGGTTTACAAAGTCCATTGAACATGTAGGAGAAACAGACAAATGTAGGTTTTGTAATACAGAACTGGAAACAGTCACACATCTTGCTTGTTGGTGTATATTAATGGCAGAAGGACTGTATACTGAAAGGCATAATAATGAGGCAAGACTGTTGCACTGGTGATTGTGCAAACATTATAACATTGAAATAGCTGATAAAACATTGGAAACATGAGCCACAAAGGATTATAGAAAATGATGAAGTTTACATCACATGGCATCACCCATTACCAACAATTCAAAAAATAGATGAGAGAAAAGCAGATATATTTGTCTATGAAAAGACGATCTTCACTGTTGCAAATTAAATTTCAGTCTACATATATAAGTATTATTCCTTGCTGAAAGCTGATTATTTCCCTTAGAATTTTCTTAAGCTCCATTATAGCAATTTTAGGTGGAATATAAATACATGCCAGTGTAATCCTCCTCCCTTGCCAGTAGTCCCTTAGTACTACAAATCCACTATTATTATCATTTTATCCTCTTCTATCACTATTGGAGCTTCTCTTGCAATTAATATTAGTATCCTCTTTTCCTTTGTCCCAGGTATTCCATTGAATAACCATCCTGAAAACCTTTCTTTATCAAATTCACATGTTCACTTCTTTGCAGCATAGCTATTTGCACTCTATGTTTTACTATAGTTCAGTACTCTTTCTTTTTTGCATTTATCTGTGAGACTATTGACATTTAAAGGCATTACAGAAAGCATCATTTCATTAAAAAAGTTGTTATTCCCACCTTTTATATATAACAGCTTTTTTGTTAAATGTCTAGTTCCAGTTTTTGTGTTACATGATACGTTGGCAGGTTGATCTTTTATACAGTTGTTTCTTATTTCCATTTGAGCCTATGTCACATCTTACAAAACATTTTGTTATATTGAAAGTCCTCATACAAAAAAAACAAACACATCCCCAATACCCCTAAAACTTATTAAATTAATACTAATACACAAACCTATGTACATCTTCAAATATTGAAGTTTTACTCTCATAATAGGAACAAATGTTCCAAGCTGACAGCCACAATCACAGACCTGAGTTAAGCTAAAAGAAAGGTTATCTATGTTAACTTGCATGGTACAGCCTGTGCTTCTACTAAGTGCTGTTTCTTTTTTCTTATCTTTATAGCTCTATCAGCTGGAAAAACACTTGAATGTTTGCAGAGAACATCATCTCCTAGCCATTTCATTTTATCAGATTGTCTCCTGGAGTTATGAGGACCAGATACAAAATTGCTACTAAGCATACATTTATTTGCTAAAAAAGCCTTATAATATTTGGGTCTATACTAAATCAGTGAACGCTTAAAATAGCGAAAGCTGATTTATCGACCCTTTAAAAGCAAAAGCTTGAAATCCCAAAGACACGGAACAGCGATTTTTTTTCCCAGGGAAAAGAATCACTGGGCCGTTTTTTCAGGACTTTTCCATTTCTTCCATTGTGGTGCAATCTCGGAGTTGATATATTTAAGTAGGGGGTGAGGGGGGTGAAGACCCCCACTTTATTTAGTGTTTTGAAGTTTTTTTTTTTTTTTTTGGTGGAATAGCGATTTTTTCCCCTGGGAAAAAAATTGCTGTTCTGTGTGTTCGGGATTTCAAGCTTTCACTTTTAAAGAGTTGATAAATCAGTGTTCACTATTTTAAGCATTTGCCGATTTAATAAAGACCCTAACATTCAATATTCTTTTTCATTTACTTGTTTTCTTTTGAAACTTGTTATTAGATCAAGATGAGGCCCTTAATTCAGTCATTTCCCTATATATAAATGCGAAAAAGCATGATAATTTGTCTTTTGTCATGCTCTTTTTACCAGACTTTTCTTCCTTTTTTTACATTGCAGTGCCTACATTTCTTAACAACTGAACACGGAGAAAGAGAGAATAAGGGGAAAGGAAAAAATAAAAACAAAAACAAAAAAAGGAGCACCTGCTTACATTAGTATCCCCACTGTGCTTAAAAATTGCTGAGAAAAACTTTACTTTATAGCATGCAAAGAAATTCATGCACTATAAAAATAGTACCATTAAGAAAAAAATTGTTTACCTACATTTAAATGTCTCCCTCCCTCTCCTTTTTCCAAACATTAATGACATGAATTACAGCATATGCTTTAGAGTCCCATACAACTTTAACAAAGTCCAAAAAAGTCCAATATTTCCAGATTTTCTTGTTCTGTCATGTTTCACAAATATAATTCTAGCTTTGTAATCCCACATTTGTAAATTACCAAATTACTGGTTTTATTCCTATTCATCTCCATCTTCCATATCCTATCTCTGCTTTATTTCCAATGCACTTTCTATTCTTCTAGTCATCTCTTGTGCTCCCTTCCTTCTCTCCAACATTTTCCATTGAAGTACTGGAAAAGGTTTCACAGGTACAATCTCCCTGTGGTATTTATTACCAGAAGAACAAGAAGCAGAATCTCCTTTTGTTTCACAGCTCACTTTTTGTTGGATAAACTGTTGTATTTCCTCCTTAGTATGTACTTCATCAAAAAATGATTTTGTCCCACCAGGGAAGAATAATTTGAAGATAGCTGGGTACAGCAGTTTGTATTTCATGCCTGTTTCCCGACATTCCCTAAACAGTGGTATAAATGTACTCCTCTTCTGCCTGGTGTACAATGAGTAATCATTTTCCACAAATACTCTGCTGTCTTCACTTTTAGTATTTTGTCCTTCTGCCACAGTTTTGTCAGAATCAACTCCTTGTTCTTCTGCCACAGTTTTGTCAGAATCAACTCCTTCTGCTGGTAGGATGGCATCTTTACTATTAAAGGTCTAGGTTGCTCTCTCATAACCAGGTTTGGAGCATAGACACAAACTGCCCTTCCAATTAATACCTCCTGCTGTGGAATACCAGTCAAGTTGCTTATTTGTGCTTTCACAAAATTAATACAATCTGTTCCTTCCAGCTTCTCTGGTATAGCAGGAAATCTCAACTTTTCCCTATGTGTTCTGTCCTCTAATGTTATTATCTTTTGAGATATCTGTTCTTGTGCAGTCTCATATTTAGTCAGCCAGCCTTTTCTTCATTTTGACCTCTGATTTTTGCAGTTTTATCACCTCATCTGAATATCTGTTTAAAGCTTCTTCCATTTTTCTAGCCTTTTGTTGAGCTGATATATTCCATCATTGTTTTGTTTATTTTAATCAGGTCTGTGTGCAGTTGTCTTATACTTTCCTATAGATTACTGGAAGTCATGTCTAGAGCTTGCACTGCTTTTTGCTGAACAGCTGTAGTACTTTTCCCAGTCAGTGTTTTTCCTCACCTTTTGAAGCTGATTTTCCTTCAGGTCTCCTGTATTTCTTTTTCCTGGCATCCAGGCAGTGTACTTACCAGCCAGTTACTGACATTTACCCAGAAGTATAAGTTCAATGGCTGTCTCTGCTAAATTTCTATTTTCATACTGGGAGAGCTAGAATTAAGCTCTTACTCAGTGTGCAGCCATCTTGAAAGTACAAGAATTAGCTATAGCTCTGACCAAATATGATAAAAAAGAAGCATGATCTGAATATAGTAGCTGTGTAAGGAGAAACAGTGACAGTGGTCCCCAGGTTGCAATTGGAGCATTCTGGAAGTTGTAGGAGTCAGGAGAATAGTCAGGATTTTGTTGGAAGCATACATTAAGTTCTAGACTATAATATCTTCTTTTTCCAACCATGCATTTTAATACTGAACAAGAATTCCTAAAAAGATAGACTTAAGTAAACTCGTGTCTTGCATTATGAAAAAGACCCATTCAACAATATCCATCTATAATTTGATAAAAAGTCAAATTGTAGAATTCTAGCACATCCAATTGCACAAAAAAAAAACAGTTTCCAAAAATATGTATACCATAGCATACATATGAGTGTTACTATAGCACAGCCATAGAGATCGCTGAATACCTACTTTTTTCCTGAGGCATAGTCTTATCATAGTTTTACGGATGGATCTTACTGCAATGTTGTGATATTTATGTGTTTTCAATATAATTATTTAAAATTGTTTTGTCCTTGTTCTTTTATTTTTACTTGATATTTGTATAGAGCTTGACAATCTAGGGTATAATAAAGTTGTTTTGTAAACAAAGAAAATTGTTTACTCCAGAATTAAATTCCTGACAGTGTATTAAAGGACTAGATACCGAGGCAGTTTTTCTTCATTATTTAAGGAGGTGAAGGCTGTTAACTGCTTTCATGCCATAGTGCAGCACGACCATATAAATTACAGTCACTGTTTTCAAATGTATAATGAGGAGATCTCATGTAAAATGTCAGGTACAATAGCTAGGCTGTTGTCAATAATCACATAGGGTCTATATCAGAACATCGAAGTTTTAAAACTTTGAATGTTCTAATATTGACCCGTTTTGAGCGAATGCTAAAAATAGAGAAGCTGCAGAACACCGAATTCTTTCCTAGGGAAAGAATTCAGTTGGCCAGTTCTGTGGCTTCACTGTTTTCAGTGCTGTGGTGGAAAGTTACGGGTCAGGTTCAGGTAAGTGTGCGATTGTGTGGTCGTTAGGGTTAGGGTGCGGGTTAGGTGAGTTAGGGATAGGGCGCGGGTTAGATGAGTTAGGGTCAGGGGGCGGGATAGGTGAATTAGGGTTAGGGGCGGGTTAAGTGAGTTAGGGTTAGGGCGCGGGTTAGGTGAGTGTGCGATAGTGATGGACCTTAGGGTTTGGGTTAAGGCAAGTGGATAGATAGTAGTGTATGTACAGTTTAGTGTAGGGTTAGTTGTAGGATTATAAGTGTATGTGTGTGGATTGATGTTTTTTAGGTGTGCTTGTGTTGTGTGTATGTGTTTCGGAATAGTGAATTTTTTCCCAAGGAAAAAATTTGCTGTTCTGAATGTTTGATATTATGTGGTTTAGATATTTTAGGTTTGATGAAATAGTGTTCGCTATTTTCATCTTTCGATAACGTGATATAAACGCATCACATGATTAACATACTTTGGATGTTCCTAGGCAACCATCTAATAAGGAGACACACATCTTGTCAATGGTTCAGCAGGCAAGTGTTGTTTTGTTTGCATTTAACTGTGAGAAAAACAGTTAATCAAAAGCCATCTAAGCACTTCCAGGTTTAAGAGAGTGTCCCCTTTTCAGCAACATACAGCAAGTAACCTTAGAAATGGTTATACTAATCAGAGAGAGAGAGGCAGAGGGCATAGCCCACTGCATGGGAAGCTTGTGGATGAGGCATTCCCCTTCACATAAAACTGTTATTTATTTTTCTTTCTTTCTTTAGCAAATGCTGTTTTAGCTATTTTATTAGTATTTTCTGAAGAAATTGTCTAAGAAGTGTATGTTTGATTAACCTTCTCTCATGGAATTGACATATATTCTATCTAATGACCTTGAAAGCAATATTCCAAAGGTTATTAGATGGTTGCCTAGGAACACTGAGAGTACATTAAATTATCATCTATAAGTATCATACTGTTCATAGACTATTTACGCCATAATGCTTGTGGTAAAATAAGAAGAAAAGATTTTGTAGTATGTAGTGCCTGTTTATAAAATGGATCTGGCAAATGAAAAATACTTCTTTTCAAAAGAATTTGCAATTCCCAAGTATGTTTCTTTTGTATATAGGAGTCACTGAAGATGCAGCTGCAAAGAAGAATATAGAGGAACAAAATCATTTTGAAGGCCTTTTTATTGTTGTTGTTGTTCAATGTTTGTACTGACAGAACCCTCTCATTTTATTTGAAAGATATCTGGGTGGTGTGTTTCATTTTTGGTTAGTTATACTGCACTGGATCTGTAGCTAGTGTAATATAACAAGGTTTCTGAAGGCCTTTTTATTGTTGTTGTTGTTGTTCAGTGTTTGTACTGACAGAACCCTGTCATGTTATTTGAAAGATATCTGGGTGGTGTGTTTTGTTTTTGGTTAGTTATACTGCACTGGATCTGTAGCTAGTGTAATATAACAGGGTTTCTGAAGGCCTTTTTATTTTTGTTGTTGTTCAATGTTTATACTGACAGAACCCTGTCATTTTATTTGAAAGATATCTGGGTGGTGTGTTTATTTTTTGGTTAGTTATACAGTACTGGATCTGTAGCTAATGTAATATAACAGGGTTTCTGAAGGCCTTTTTATTGTTGTTGTTGTTATTCAGTGTTTGTACTGACAGAATCCTGTCATTTTATTTGAAAGATATCTGGGTGGTGTGTTTCATTTTTGGTTAGTTATACTGCACTGGATCTGTAGTTAATGTAATATAACAGGGTTTCTGAAGGCCTTTTTATTGTTGTTGTTGTTGTTGCTGTTCAGTGATTGTACTGACAGAACCCTGTTAGTTTATTTGAAAGATGTCTGGGTGATGTGTTTCATGTTTGGTTAGTTATACAGTACTGGATCTGTAGCTAGTGTAATATAGCAGGGTTTCTGAAGCAGCTGTTGCAGTATAGTCACTGGTATCTTTCCATGCATGTTTATGGTCACCTAAGTCCACAGACTTAAAGTAATATTCCGTCTTCAAGTTTATATTATTTTCAAGAAAAATAAATTTCTTTAGTGATTTTAATGATCTCATACTTATAACTATGCACTTCTCTAGCCTCTTCCTTACTCATATGTTCATAGGTTGTTACTAGGCTGTTGGAAGAAGAACAATTTTAAGTCTAGCCAAGCTTATCCCAAATTTACCAAAATATTGCTGACGTGTCAGGTGTTAATACCACCAGGAATTTTATGGTTATAATATAGGTTTGTACACATCAAGCCTTCACAGGCTGCCCCTGTCCATTAGGAGCATAGGTACCAAACCAGGAGAAAATTTACGATTTTCCATCCATTAGTGCAAGATTTTTTGAATGGGGTTACGGATGAGCTTTGCTTCACAAGGATAGGAAGCATTTTCCAGAGAAGGGGTAATCTTTGAAACATATGCCTTTCCCTCTAACATGTCCTTTTTATATTGCAGATGAAATTTATGTCCTTAGAATGGGTATAACTGATGCTATTTGTTTTGTGGATGTGCACTAAATGCAGAGATCAATCAAATTACTCAAGAAAAAAATTAGTGTATATGAAACATGGAGGCTTAGTAATTAAAGTTCCTGCATCACAGCTGTAGGATTTAAAAGGTTCATTCCTTATCTCCTCTCACTATGTGGTATTTGCTTGTTATCCACTTCTGTGTGGGTTTTTCCATATATATATATATATATATATATATATATATATATATATATATATATACAACTTCATTATACCATAAATAATGCATTTATCCTTCCCATGTGGCCAAAGTTGTGGCAGAAAAGGGTCCGTCAAGAAGCTACAAACTTACTTGGTTATTAAACAAATAGAAAAAAAAACACCTGTCACTATCTAAGCAATTAGTTATGGCACTAAACATTTAAGTCCGTCTTGCAAAAAATAATGTGCCATGTTTTTTCAAATACATACAGTGATATACACTTGGAAGGTTAGTATTTCTAGGATTAGCACTTTTTACATTGTTTGCCATTGGGAACCATCTTGCTTAGAATTAAGATTCAAAAATTGGCTGTAGACTTTTTTTTTAGGTAATGAAGTGAAAGTCTTCCTATTCACTCTCCTGTTTCCACTGTTTAAATGCAAATTGTTTAATAAGCCCCAAGTATTAAGTGCAGCATGTTTCAAATGTTAACGTACCTCAGTGAAGTGAAGTTTAATTGCATTCATTCAAGTTCTAGAAGGACTAAACAGGCCAGGAGAAGATTTGTTTTACCTTGCATTATATCCCATACATTTGCAGTGGCACACCCCCAAAATATTTCTACAGAGATATCTTTTTATATGCCCACATGCAAAGCAGGCAACACTGGCAAAGGCCCATCCTGCATGTCAACATGCAATAACCATCAGTTATGAAATTTTGTATCAGTGTAAATTTTTGTACATGTTGAGTTTTACAGCAGTCCTCCTCTATTGGATGGTTTGGGAAAGAAAAATACATATTCATGTTTTCTGTATCTCCTGGATAGGTATTCTAATGGGACTTAATGTGCCAAAGAGTTTTCCCTTCCTTCACCCCTAATGCTTACTATACTCAAGTGCTGTCCTGATGTTTCTTGTCAATCAGTTTCACCTCTTTCTAACATGTGTACTTAACATCAGAGAGTTCTAAACACATTTGAAAAGCATTTTTCTCTGCATTCAGTTGTTGAGTTTGATAATGTATAACTTGTGCGAAACAGGGTATGGTGCAGTAGCCTAGGTCGGGCATAGATGACTCATACACCCAAGCTAGATGCCCCACCGACAGAACTTTAACCTAAGAATGCATGTGTGTTTGTGTGCATGTCTGCACATGTATATATGCGTCCATATGTGTGTGTGTGTGTGTGTGTGTGTGTGTGTGTGTGTTTGTTTTGTGTATGTATTTGCATGTCTGTCTTTATATTCCTGTGTCAGTAATGCAACTGAACAGGAATGAGAGGAACAAAATTCATGTACTTCTTTCAGAGCAGGACTGGATTTCCTATATATTTTCTTGTGGTGTTTGAACTTAAATATTTAAATAAGCAACTTAATAAATGTTTCTATATGTGTTGGGGGGGTCTTAAATTAGGTGTTTCCATCACAAAGGATAACTTTTTGTTTGTAAGTCTTTAAATGCTTAGTATAAGTAGTACATGGGATATTTGATGGTTAAGCTTAGCAGTAGCAAATACCTAACAATAAATACTTCACTGTGAGTTCAGTTAAAGCTGGTCCTGAACCCTCCATCATTGCTATCTCTAGTGTCTCTATACAATGGATCTAGTAGGTTTTCTCCTACTAAGCATGCACACTAATTTTGTTGCTGCTTATTGTTCTCTTAAAGTTTTGATAAATCATTACCAGTAGAATGTCCCATTACAGGCTGTAGAGTCAAGAGTAAAGACTGCAGAAAATCTACAGACTGTTATAGGTGCATGGCTAACCATCATATTATATTTCAGTGTTAAGTATAGTCGGTAAACTGCCAAAAATGGACTCACAGCAAAACCCTTTAAAACTGAAAAAAAAAATCTTTACAAACTTTCTTTATTAACTCTATTGTCGGCATTGCTTCAAACTTCCCCCAAACCAACCCTTCCTCCTCCCACACCTCCAAACTTAGTTCACCCACCCTTTCCAGCTCGCCCCCAACCCCCAACTCTCATCCAAAGCCAATACCTACCCCTCCTCTACCTTTTCACTAACACCATCCCTCACCTCAATCATAAAATGCCTACTACTTAAATTAAAACCCTGCTCCAACGTCCCAGACAATCTACCTCCAGAATACCTAAAAATAGCTGCTGACAGTATTTCCTTCCCCATAAGCATTCTTATTAACAGATCCATTCTTGAGTCCTATGTCCCCAAAATATGGAAAATGGTCTTCATCATCTCCCTCCATAAAGGTGGCAACAACAGAGACATCACCAACTTCCATCCCATCGCAATTCTTTCCCCTTTAACCAAAATACTAGAAAAATGTGTCAACACACAACTCCTCAAGTACCTCTCAGATAACCATATCCGCTCATCATCACAACATGGTTTTAGACTCAGCCATAGTATGATAACCGCCCTTCTATCATTTATGGACACAGTAAACAAAGCCCGTTTCAAAGACCAACTAGTCTCAACCCTTTTCCTCGATCTATCCAAAGCCTTCGATACCATCTCTCACCCATTACTCATTTCCCAGCTCTCCAATATTGCCCTCTCCCCCACACTCTAAATTGGTAACACAGTTAGTTAAATGAAAGACATAAGGGCACAAGATGGCAAAACTCCATCTCCACCTTTCTCAACACCACCACCGGTGCTCCCCAAGGTTCCATACTTGGATCCATCCTCTTTAGTATATTCATAAACAAATTCCAATCATCACTACCACAAGGGTCAGTCATTCAATATGCAGATGACTCCACTAGCATCTGTTCTGCCAACTCTTCATCCGACTTACTTACACTAACTTAAAATGCCTTCTCTCTCACTGAATCCTGGATGCAAAATAACCATTTCGCCTTGAATCCTAAAAAAAACAAAATCATACTTTTTTTCCCTAAAAAACAACTCCCCTAAACAAGTCAGACTTCACCATCTTCTCATTCAACAAATCTTTAATAGAGGTTCTTAGTCACACAAAGCTCCTTGGAGTCACTATAGATGAGCACATGGAATTCGATCTCCACATACAACACAACATCCGCAAAACACATTCTAAGCTTGGTACCCTATATAGACAAAACCGTTTCTTAAGCCTATCCACTAGACAAATCCTTACCACAACACACCTGCTACCCTCTCTCCTTTACAGTGCCCCTCTGTTCACTAACATCCATACCTCTACTAAAAACAAACTTGAAATTTGCTTCAATAAAATCGCCAAATTCTCTACCATCTCCAAATATTCCTCTCACCACTGCATTGCCCTCAAATCTCTCAAATGGCTAGAGCTTCCTAACTACCTTTCCTATCTACAACTAACTACTGCTCACAAAATCCTCTTTAAACCCCAATACTGTCGAACTCTGAGCTCTACCTTTAGCTACTACCTCCCCAACAGGCCACTCAGATCAGGAGACCAACAACTATTGCAAATTCACAAACCCAATCTCCCACCCGGTCAACTTCTCTACTTATTCTCAGTAGTCAAAACTTGGAATGCTTTATCTCTTCCCATCAGAGCAACTCAAAACTTTACTCATTTCAAGGCTTCCCTTCATACCCATCTCTCATCTAGCTGGATATGTAATTGTACCAAGCCCCCTCCTAGACTTACGTGTAACCCCTAATCCCTCTGCTCATTTGTATTATTGGTAAAATAATAGCTCTATTACTGGTAAGATAACTCTGAAAGGACATCAGATACTTCTATTACTGTTGTTAACAATTAAGGTCAGCAATGTCTGCTTTACTCTATGTACAACTGTGAACTGTTCACATCTACATTTGAAGATATTTTTCATTTTTTGTTGATTGCTCAATGATTTTTTTTCTTCTGTGTGGAATTTATCTCTGTAAGCTTTACTGTCTAATTTGCCTTCAGTAGAATTAAATATTATATCATTGAAATGTAAATCTTAAATATAATGGTTTATGCCATGGAGCTTTTCTCCCCAGGCCTCCACTGAAAATGGGCTCACCTAGGCCCAGTGGACTTTCCCGGTAAACAAAAAGCAAATAAATAAATAAATAAATAAAAGGTGTTGAAAGAACTGAAAGGAAACTTAGCACATATTTTTCCATAGTACTTGTGTCTGTTCCTTTTATGCAGTATGCAAAGTTTAAGTTTACAAAATACTGATACAATATTGGTACAAATGAAGATGGATGGCAAGCTTATGAATTTTGAAGTCGACACTACATGTGATGTGGAATGCTATAAGCGAGCAAAGTTCAAAATAATAATACCATTTTACAACCAACTTTTCTCATACCAAAAACCTTCAGAAAACTTAAATATTAGGAACTGCTGAAGGAAAGTGTCAGATAAAAATCAAAAATATGGCAATAGTTAAAGATACACTGGCTTGTTTGTAAAAGTTAGTTTAACAGAATTCAGTTGAACATATAAGAAATTGCCTACCCTTATGGTGCAGAGGGATGAAGCCGTAATAGTGACCTAGATGACCCATATTCAATTATCTGGACAGAAGCTAGAGAGAGTGAGCAGGGACCAATGTCAGTTTGCCCATCCTGGGGAGAAGGAAGTTGCTCTGGCTCATTATTTGCATGGCACCTAGAGGCAGCACTAAGTGTTGTGCACAGCACTAGCTTGGGGAATGCATGTGTGTGGAGATCCCATGATAAGCAGTAAATGGAGGAGCTCACAAGCACTGCTGTGGTGATTATTTGTTCTAAATACTTGGAGGAGCATCCATTAGGTCCAGCAAAACTAGTCTAGTCCAGGAATGAGTAGGCTAATTAGGCTTTCTAGATGAACCAACAAAACACGGACTCAACGCCGAATCAAATGTATTTAATAGTCACAAAATTACATGCAAAGCTTTCGGGACACTTCCTTTTTCAAAGCTCACAGACATGAAAAAACATTTCCTAACTTTATATCAAGTAATTTTGTGACTATTAATTTCTTTCCCCTACATTTTATTCAGCGTTGAGGTCCAGTTTTCATTGGTTCATCTGTTTTACTGTGGCTACTGTTGACCTCATTTACGCAGTCTCCTGCCTAGTCTCAGATTTTTGTAATTAGGCCTTCCAATAAGGGAATGAATGGGCTGTTGGCCTCTCGTCTTTGCTGAAAGTTACCTGATTCTCATCCTGAGACAGCAGCAAATGGGTCATTTCAGCAAAGCAAGGGGGGTAATAAAATTGAAATAAAGCACATATATTTCAAAAAAAGATATAGAGAAGATGCTTATAAGAAACTGAATTTAAAGAAGAAATGGATATGTTAAAAGGAGTTGCAGCTACTGTTGATGTTCAACAGATGCCAAACCTTGAGCTTTCTTTTTCCATATCCAGATCAGATCCTTTTTCTATGTGAACTAATGAAAAAGAAGAAATAAAATAATAAGTCAGAAACAGTCAGAAAGGATTGCTCCTGTGGTACCTATGTTGAAATTTGATAGAACTCTTAGATTGTGTTGAGACTGTAAGCTAACACTTATTAAGTGGCATCTTTTAAACTATGCTTTATACCTCCAGCAGAAAATGTATCTGCATTATCAGCAGGGAGTGAAAAGTTTTCTCAACTGGAAATGACCCATTGTTATGTTCATCAAAAATATGACTTTAAATAATCATTCTCAACAATTTTTAACTATACATACTTGTAAAAGACTTTCTACATACTATTATTTCCTTTTGTGGTGCTGTCTATACTTATTACGCTACAAAGAAGGATCCATATTGGCTTATCAAGTCCAATGTCATTGTACACATTGGATATCGAAACAATGTATCTCATTTCTTTGCATACATTAAAGTTGCCAAGGGTGTAGTGGAGAACTGTGTTCCCACAACCCTTAGCTTATATAATCATCCTCCAAGTCACACATTTTTGGTAAAAGGGGAGAAATTAGACATGTCATAATGATGAGTCACATCTGGAATAACCTCCTTCCTGTTTATTACTCAGTAGGATCATTAGGAATCCTACCAAGGAGTACAGGTCTCTTACAACATATGTCGCGTGTTTTTCTTTATTTAGAAAAAAAAAAGTAATCTCCGAGGTATCCCAGAAGTCTCAAAACAACCCACTAAACAAGTGTAGTGGGTGGGGGGTGGTGTAGTGTAGTGTTTGTTTGTTTTGTTTTTGTATATTTAGATGATATTCTAGTTTCTAGAACTTTCCCAGAGGAAAATTAAGTGCTGAAAAGACTGCAGGATGTAAGCTTACTTCTTTAAATAAACAAATGTGTATTTTTCAGAAATAAATGCAATGCTTAGAATATACAGTAGTTGCACAATTTATATCCTGTAAAGACTAAAGTAAAAGCCATTGCAGAATCTTCCATTGTCATACATATGATACAGAGATGAAAGCATGTTTAGTGAACTAATTATTATAACACATTTTTACAAAGGACCAGGCTTCAAAACAATTTACACTGTAGACAAGATGTGCCAGTTTCATGGACATTTACAGACTGTCTGTGATTCAAAAAGAATTTCTGCACCGGCAGAATCGAAATGACATACAAAGGAAGCGCATCTTTGCCCACTGCACTTTACACATGATGATAAAACACAATTCCAGCATGTAGAGATTTTAAAAAAGTGGAGTAAACAATCAGAAAATGTCAAGAAATGCAAACATACAGAAGGAAAAATGCTGTTCTTTTAGTATATTTAGTGGATGGCTATGGCTGCTGAAATTCATGTAGCTGCAAAGGAAGGTACATTCAGGCAGTGAAGATGACAGCACCATGCAACTAAGTCAGCTGTCTAAGCCCAAAGTGATTAATCGAGAAGACACTGGTACAGGCTATATCCCAGATGTATTCCCACACAAGATAGCAAAGAGCCTGTAGGGAATCCCACCCCCCCCCAAAAAAAAACAAATATGCCTGTCACTAGACAGGTTAGTGTCTGAGACATTCCAGCACCATATCAGTAACACAGGAGAAGTGTCCCAGACGGTTGCATCACACATCTTAGAAAATATCAAGTTTAGTGAGAGTGAAAGCTATATAATATTCCCGTCAAAACCAGCCAAGTGATAGTTTGTGTCGGTGCATAAAGGAATAAAGCCTTGACTACAGCCCAAACAACCTAAGTTCAATTAGCAGGTAAAACAATTGATTGTTTTACCTGCTACCTAATAACCAACAACACTACCACTCAATTTAAGAAACTCCTTAAAGTTCACTTCATGAACAACAGGCTATGCTCCTGTCTCACCCCAGGATAAAAAACTTAGATTACAACTAACTCCCATACACCACAATAATAATTGTTATTCTCTCACCCTATCCACAGTCCAATCATGACCACAGGCAATGAAATGCCTTTAACTCCCAAAAATCACTACCAACTACTTTTCCACCAAGTCCAATAACCACTGAATGGCTATGTATATCTTGTCATATTTGGAATGTGTAATGTAATGTCCTACCTAATGATGTTTCTTACTTACTTTGAGTGTGTGCAATATGCTGTCATTTCATTGGAATGTTAGTTTTACCTCTAAGGAAAAGTTAATTCAAAATCTGTATGATGTTGTGAATGTATGCTCTTGGAGCTTTTCTCCCCGAGCCTCAGCTAAAAATGGACCTGTGTCCAGTCGGACTTTCCTGGTTATCAAATGTAAAATAAAATAAAATAAAATAAATAAATTATGCAAGCATGGAGGATGGGGCGAGCCAATCCTTGGGGAGGGATGATAATTTGGACGTGGCTCGCTATGCTGCTGTGATATCAGGTCCTTGGCTGAAGAGCAGAGACCTATCATGATGTATGGAGCTGGTTCTTGGAAAACAGGAGCATGACCACCCAAAGCAGTGATGTTAGCCCCTGTTGGCATATGTGGAAGAGCATGGATACTCAGGCCAGGGGGTACAGGGAGCCCTTCTGGTAATTCAAGTGCTCACATCACAAACAGAGATGGATTAGGACATAAAAACAGAAAAGTTCTAGTTGCTGGAATGCCAGCAAGAGCACAAAGGATGCTCAGAGCTGCTTGGATGATGGTCTTACACTCAGACAGTTTAAGTTTGATTGAAGAGAGGTTTGATGGTCAGCAGGCATGGTGAATAACAATGGTATAAAAACAGCCAGTCATGTGGCTATGAAAAGATTCTATGGCATCATACACCTCAACAGAGTACAAGGAGGTACTGGCTGTACCCACATGGCTATCAATATAGAAATCTACACCAGCTAGAAGTTCTGGCATTCCCTAAATTATCAGTTTATGAGCATGTTTCAAGACATTATCACACACACATCAGCACAATATCCTAATACTGTTTACAGTGAATTTGACATATGATTGGTCTACACAAATGCTTTTCAAATAGGTGTACACAAAACAGACATCTATCATGTGAGTACAAACTCATACAAATTTAGCATTCAAGCAGAAAATAGTAACTTAATTATAGGGACAGTGTCACTTCATTATGTTAATGAGTGTATAATTACAAGTGACAGCTGCTATCTTCTGCAGCTATGGTTGATGACACCAATCGGACAGCCCCACACAGCAGCTGATGTGTTCATAGGTTCATAGGTATTTACTAGGCTAACGACCACAAGGGCCTTTTTAAGCCTAGCTATGCATCCCAAATTTCTTTTTTTTTTTAAATTCTCTTTATTTATTTATAATAATAGTCAAAACAGATTACATGTAATCCCACATAATAATAGAAAACATACAAAACTATTTACACTTATCCAAAGCCCAAAGACAGAAATGAAGCATATCATGCAGGTACAATCACATTCAATTTAATATATGATGAAAAAACATCCGCCAGAACTCCTTAAGATATGGATTCTGTTTCTGGTTGTAAAAAAACGGATCCCTATCACAACACCGACACGCCACAAACCCGACACTCAAAACACCGACACCAAAACACCGAAAACGCACAAAACCGACAACTCACAAAACCAAACACCATAACACCGACACCCAAAACACCGACACACAAAACGTAAACTACACATTACACACAACTATACATGCACTAACCGTAACCCAAACCCTAACCCTAAGGTCCGACACTACTGCACACTTACCCTACCCGCACCCTAACCCTAACTCACTTAACCCGCCACTACACCTAAAGTCCGTCACTATCGCACACTTACCCTACCCGCACCCTAACCCTAACTCACATAACCCGCCACTACACCTAAAGTCCGTCACTATCGCACACTTACCTTACCCACACCCTAAGTCCAACACTACCGCACACTCACCTTTCCCACACCCTAACCCTGCATCCCACACTATCTCACACTTACCTGTCCGCTCCCTAACGCTGAATCCCTCACTATCGCACACTTACCGACTCACGCTCACACGTTGCCCATGTCAGTGTTTCGGCTGTCGGGATTTTACCTTGTCGATCATCTGTCTCGTCGGTCTTCTCGAGTCGGTCTTCTTAGCATCGGTGTTTCGGCGTGTTGATCAACTCAAGGGGACCCAAAAAAATATACCTATGTGCTTTTATGTGGTTGGTCGCAAGAGTCTTAAACCCTTCCCAGGATAGTAAACTTTTGTTTTTCCAGTTAAGTGCGATGTAGTACTTTATTAACATGAAGATGGATACTAAGATCCTAAGTTGCAAGTTCGTCAGACCTGGGGAAGGGATATGTAAGAGGGCAAACTTCTAAGACAGAGTTGATTTTTCGTAGCCCATTTTCTCTAACTGGACTCTTAAGGCACACCATAGCTTATATGAGTGTTTACAGCTCCAAAATATGTGTAAAGTGTCTCCTGTTTGGTTTTGGCAGAATTGACAATGAGGAGAAGAGTTAGGATATATTTTGTTGATTATATCTGGGGTAAGATAAGCATTATTCAATAACATAAGCTGAGTGTATTTAAGTTTTCTAAGAATGATGAGGTTGGAATCAGATTTAATTGCATTTGATATCTGCTCTTGAGTTATATGAGAATCCTGTTTCGTCCAGTAGTTAGAGTATATGGGCTCCTTTTGTGTTTTGATGGTCATAATGAATTTATAGGAGCCTGAAATAATTTTCTTATTGAGTAGAAGTAGGCTCCACAGTATCTTACATGTGGAAATGTCTTTATCTG
Organism: Protopterus annectens; assembly: GCF_019279795.1. Taxonomy (NCBI): domain Eukaryota; kingdom Metazoa; phylum Chordata; order Ceratodontiformes; family Protopteridae; genus Protopterus; species Protopterus annectens. The sequence goes on from NC_056737.1 coordinate 671,480,222, forward strand.
TTACCATGACAGGGTTTAAAATTTTATGAGATACTTCCATAATTTGCCTTAATATGATCAAATTTTTTTGGAGAGGTTCATCTTAACTCTTCCCTCTAAAATAGAAAGATGCATATAGGGGTACAGGTCCAAGATGTTTTTATCCTTCAGAAGTGGGAATTGATCCAAATTTAGCATATTCCCATTCGATTTTATGTTAGGATTAAGATGGAGGGGTTGTAAAGTGTTGAAGGCTGGGGTTAATTTTAAGGTACGTACAAGTTTTTGCAGAGTTACAATTCTGTTTTTTATACTATTATGTATTTTGATTTTGCTCAGGTTATCTTTATTTAAGAAGGGGAGAGCTAAAGGGTTGAAGCTTAGCGATTTGACATAGTTGTTGTACAATTTGACCCAAATAGGATGCCAAGTAGTGGAGTTTTTAGAGAATGTAGCTATATTAATTATCCTACTGCAGTTAATAATTTCATAATACAGTTTGAAGTCTGGCAATCCTAGGCCGCCTTGGTCTCTTGGGTATGGAAGTTTAATATAACTAATCCTAACAGATTTAGGGGACCACATACATTTCAACAAAGATGAATAAATAGTTTTGAAAAAGCTGTTTTGTAGGATAATATTGGTTGCGTTAAAAATATAGACAAGTCTGGGTAGTATATTCATTTTGATGATCGCTACCCTAGCGAGAACGTGTAGTTTTAGATTAGTCCATCTGTTTAAATCATTTTGTATGTTTGACCAAAGACTAGTAATATTGCCCTGGTAGTATGTTTTGGGGGTCCGAAAAGAAAGAAATTCCTAAGTATTTGATGTGTTGTTTAGTAGCAATACTTTTAGGGGTTAGTACGTTGGGGTATTGAGAGTAAATATTAATTGGAAAGATTACAGATTTGTCTCGGTTTAGCTTGTAATTTGACAATTTAGAGAAGGTGTCTATGGAAGTCATAACTTTTTCAAAGTCAGAGTTAGGGAGGGAAAAGTAAATGTTTAAGTCATCAGCATAAGCGGATAAAGGTATTGTAGTGTTATAAAGGGTAGGAATATGGTGATATGTTCTCTGCTTAATTAGTAAGAATAAAGGTTCAATGAATAGATTAAATAGCAGAGGGGAGAGAGAGGGCATCCTTGTCTTGCACCATTTTTAATATCGATTCTGGATGATATTTGTTTATCTGGTGAACTGTATATGCTTTTGAGTAAAGCGTTTTAATGATGTTAATGTAGAAGTTAGGTATATTGAACCGAGGAAGAATCTCAAACAAAAAATCTATGCTAATTCGGTCAAAGGCCTTGGATGTGTCAATAGCGAGGGTATATATAGGGGTTTGAGCAAGGGTAGAGAGTGATATCATAGGGTCTAGTGTAAATGTATGGTCCACTGTTTGCCTATGTAAGATAAAACCTGATTGTTCAGGTGATATAATACTACTGATGACCATTGTAAGTCTATTAGCTAGAACTGTGGCTAAGATCTTCATGTCTAAGTTGACAATAGAGATAGGCCTGTATTTCGATGGGTTTTTGGTATCGGAATTATGTTTTAAAACAAAAATGGTTCTGGATGCATTTAAATGAATGTCTTTTATTCCGAACTGGATAATGTTATTAAAAAACTGAAGAAGAATGTTAGAAATGTTATTATTGAAGTGTTTATAAAATTCAGCCGTAAAGCCATCTGGGCCAGGGGACTTATTCGGTTTGAGGCTATTGATAGCGAGGGTAATTTCTTGTTTTGTGATTTTCCTGGCTAGAATGTCTTGTTGCTCTTCAGTAAGTTTGGGGAAGGTTAAGTTGTTTAAGAATAGTTGTAATTCCTCTTTGTCTATAGGGCCTTCCGGAGGGCTATATAGCTGTGAATAAATTGATTCAAACAGGGTAATGATTTCATGTGTATTTTGATACAGTTTCCCTTGATGAGAAATTTCAGAAATGAAGGGAGAAGGTTTGCTTTCATTTAATATTCTAGCTAGGAATTTAGAAGGAAATAGGGCCCATTCAGAATATTTGGCTAAAGTTTTTATTTCATGGAAGGAAAGACACTCAGCGTGTAAGGTTAAAAGTTTCTCTTGTAGTTGAGTTATCTCTTTCTCAGCTTCAGGTGAATAGTTTATTTGGATTTCATTCTCCGGTTTACCTATTTTATCTTTTATGAGTGCTTCGTTTTTAATGTTAAGTTTTCTATAGTTGTTGTTGTTGTTGTCTTTCGGCTTTTTCCCGGTTAGGGGTCGCCACAGCGGAACTCCGGTCTGCTAATGATTGGCAGTAGATTTTCACGGTGCCGAGTTGCCAGCTCGACACCCAACCTTCAACTAAGGCATGCCCATTCACGCATGTCTTTCAGAATGCCACTCGACCCATGGGGAGGACATGCAGACTATGAAGCTTTATTAATAAGAAATCCTCTAATCATCGCCTTTGTGGTGGCCCAGCCGAGAACTAGGGGATAAGAAAGGGAATTTAGTGTATAAAGAAATTGGTCTAAATAGGATTCAATTTCTGTGAGTATGTCATTTTTCTTTAAGAGATTTGAATTAAACTGCCACCAGATAGCTTTGTTGCGTGAAGGTATATAAGAAGACCAGTGAATATCTAATGATATTTTTGAGTGGTCCGATAGAAATCTGGATTCTGTGTTAAAGATAATGTTAAAGTTCATGAATACTGAAGATATAAGAAAAAAGTCCAATCTGGACCAACTTTTATGGCAGTTTGAAAAGAAGGTGAATTTGTTATTTTTGAGGGTGCAATTTTGATATATATATGGGTCAAACAGATTGTAGTCTTCCTTTAATTTGGAAATAGTTAAGGTGGCATGTTTATTAAAATTAGCTTTAAGATTAGTCCTATCCGTCTCTGGGTCCTGGATAGAGTTCCAATCTCCACCCACTATGTAATAATGATTAGGGAAGTTTGAAAGGTTTTTATAAATTTCCATGAAGAAATGTTGTTGACTGGAGCAGAGTGCATAAATATTAATGAGTAAGATAGGTTTATCTACATGTGTAAAACAAGTAGTGAAGAAGCACCATCTTCCATCTTTATCGGAATCCTGTTTAATAATGTCTTGTTGAAATGCATTTCTAATAATAATAGCAACCCCCGCACTATTAGTTTTTGCCCCTGATGATATAATGGTTTTAATCCATCTTTTCCCCAGGTCTCTTTTCCACTGCTCATCAGCTAGATGAGTTTCTTGAATGAAAATTATACTTGATAGTGATTTAAATGTCAGATGCATAAAAAGTTTTCTTTTCGTGTGTGCCTGTAACCCCTTAATATTCCATGACTCTATACTCTGCATTAGGTATTCTTATTTCTTAAATGTATCCATTTCTTGGATGGTAACTTTCCTGTTGTTCCTGGTATTCTTATTTGTTATTAAGTGAATTATTATGTTTAGAGAATGGAGGAGTGACTGTAAATAAATAAATGGATATTTAATAAATGCAAAAACTTGAGCAAAGATAAGAAGCCCTTCCTGCTCTAAACCCGTGATTAACCACACCAGCACTAGCCTGGAAGAGATTGGGATATTCAATATTGAAGCTTCAAAAGAAAACATTATGTAAATAACTTGCACATAAACTAAAACTATGCAACTGAGAAATCCCAGAAAGAACAAACCATATCTACAGAATCTAAAATGCATAACAATCCTAAACATATTAGACAATCAAACTCATATCTCTGTGAACTCTTGTATTATGCTGAGAATTTAGATGTGTAAGTAACTAAGTGAATACCATATCAAAGCTGACTTATTTTTGAAATTCTATTAAGTGTATGGGATTTCGAAATGCTTAAGACTTCCCTCTTGTCTAATCCAACTTCTATACCCCATACATAAAGATTGATAATAATATAATAAGTATGTCCCTAGAGTATACATATAGGGTTAGTGTACAAAGTGATTTAAGGCAATAAGCAAACAAGACTATCAAATCTATTTACACCTAGTAATGATAACTGTGCTTGAGAGAAATGTAATGTTTTCATAATGACAAACAGTACTTTCTTGTAAATTGAGAATACCCATAAACATTAATTGGTAAATGCATATTCTTAGATGGTGTCTCTCCTGCCGTATCAGGATTGTAATTATATCTCTAATTTCTGTTACTGTTTTCCAACCTACTAAGATGCAACTCACCCTCTAGATATATTATAAAATGAACATGTCTATATCCAAGTACAACAATATGAAAACCCAGTGATACAGATGCTAACATTATAAGTAAACAAAGTTCAGTGGAGGAATACATGTGTTGTGAGAAGATATACAGTTCTATGAAGTGTATTTTAGATAGAATTAGATCGATTCACCTCACATACATCGGTTATTAGCAGTGGCAAAATAACTCAGTTGAAATTAGGTATACCTGAGCGTATGTGTATAAAGTTTTTTATAACTATATTACTCAGAAATATAGTGTTTACATAATATCAAACAACATTTTCCTTATAAATTGAAAGACCCCCCCCCAAACAGTCATTGTATGTGTTTGTATTTAAAGTTTTTATTTACTTTTTTTATTAAAGCCATTACTATAACTATGAGTGTAACATTATGCCCGAGGGCATAAATGTAATGTCATCTGATTTCCCAGTGACTAAATACCAGACAAACTATGAATAACCTTATGAGACATCATAGGATACATAATATAATAAGAGACAGCATAAACAGCTATTATGTTCCTAAAATGCATACCTTGGTTGAAAAAACTGTACTATCCTGCACGCTTATTTAAGTAAGGTGAAACTAAATTTCATAGCTAAATAATACATTTTAAGACTTAAATTCCTGATTGTGGTTACTTCAGGCTAATCATCAAAAGAAACATACTGCCCCAGGCGATCGGTGCTCCTTACCAGGTATATACACAGTACATGCTATTGTATTACCAGGAGATATATATAGAATTGTATAGCTTTGTACCTAAAGCAGATGTTAGGGTCGAAAAGTCTAAAACGAACTCACCTGTCAGTTCGACCACAAAAACAAACGGAGTTTCGTACCTGGACATCACAATGAACTGTATGGGCCCCCTTCTTTATTATATGTCCTCTCTAGAGATTTATTCATTTTATGATACATTTATGCATACACTTAATGATTTATGTGATAAACTGACAAGTATATGTTATTTTCCCTTGAGCGCCGTGTAAGATTCATCATCTGCGATAATTTTTGTTTTCAGGTGCATGTTTCTTTAAGGGACCGTGGAGGTATGGGAAGAAACAGCCCAAGGTCAAAAAGTCACTACGTGTTAAAGTTCATGCAGGTTAATGGGGATTGTAGTTTGTTACCACCGCATGAGGAATCCTGGCCCAACATCACTTAGCAAGATCATACAAGGAAAAGCCACAGGGACTCAACAGACCTAATAATACTTAGCGACTTCACGATGGATCAAGGTAACCACTTCAAATTAGGTTAAACAGATGGAATAATACGGAAACTGTATTAAATTAGCGATTCTGCACTGCTAGATCCAGTCTTTCGTTGAAAGCTTTCAGGAAAATCGAAGTAGCTTCCTTACTGTTTGCTGATGACATTCTGCTGCCTTGGTGATGGAAGATTAATGTATTGGGGTATTTCATTTGAAATTTTATTTGTTTTTTGATTAGAAATGCACAAAAAGGAGCCAGTTTTTGTCTCTCTAGTTTTACTTGTGCAGGGAGGTCCGGAGACAAAAATATTTTAGAACCATTCCAGGTGATATGTTTTTTAGATTTTGCAGCTAATAACAGTTTGTTAACATGTTGGAAGTTCAATATTTGTGCATATACAATTCTAGGTTTATTAATGTCCAAGGATGGCCTAAGGGCTCTGTGTGCTCGTTCAATTGTAATCTGGTCGGTAACTAGATCTTTATCTAGGAATAGTGCAGAAATGGTAATGATTGTTTCTGGTAAATTATTATGATCTATCCGCTCTGGTATACTTCTTAGTATGATTGCGCCTGGATCTGGCTTCCAGATCCAATAATTTCTGTTGCATGTCTAGGATAGTTTTGACATTGAAATTGTGATCTATCTGCAACTGCTCTATTTTGATTTCATTCTCAGCAACCTTTGTTTCTGTCTTGTCTATCCTTGAAAGTATTTTGTCTATGGATTCCCCAAATGTCAGTAGCTGTGTAGAGAAGCTTTGAATTGCTTCTTGAATAGGTTGAAGTGCCATTTTCAGTTCTTCTAGATTAGACTGATCAGTTTTTACTTTACCAGTGGGTTTAGATAGTTCCTGAAGCTTTCCAGTTCTTGCCCTTTTGGGAATAGTCTCTTTTTCTGGAGATGCAACTGCAGAGTATTTTGCTTTAGTAGTCTATAAGTCCATGTGTTCTGTATCCAGTGACATATTTGTTTTTCTTCTTTTGTTTGATTAAGGGAATGCAGGCCGAGAGATCCCAGACCTCATGAAAAGCACATGTGGGAAAGATATGGAACAAATCTGCTGCAATCCTCTCAAAATTCACTGTACCCCGATGTTCCAGCTTTTGTATATGGTAGGAGAAGTCTTCCTTTAGCTCAAATGTAAATTATTGCGTAAGTTTGTTCTCTCAAACAAAATAAAGAAATATTTTAGACTTGTGATGCAGAGCTATGTTCTGACACTGTCTAAAGGACGGCAGCCATTTTGATCTCCGCATCCCAAATTTCTGACAAGTTCTGATACCCTTAATAAGTGTAAGAAGCAGTTTGGGAGATGAAGCATTTACAAGCAGGGATCTGGGAGATGAAACATTTACAGGTTGCCTGTGTCCATTAGAGACCTAGGTGCAGGGATGAACTTCCTGTTCCCCATCCAATTGTCCAAGTTGCACTTGAATAGGTTAGGGAGGAACTCTGTTTCACATGGATGGGGAGCCTGTTCCAGAAACAGGGTAGTCCCTGGGATAAATGCCTGTCTCTCCAGAAGGTCCTATTTATATCACGGGCAAGGTTTAAGTCTGTAGAATGGGTAATTTTGGTACTGTTTGTTAAAGGAACATATCAATGCATTAACACGTGCTGCCACAGTGTCATACAGTGAGGCATACAGGTAGATGTGGTGATACAGAATGGGCCTTGTTTGCTGAATTTCTGATTTCTGTACTTCAGTACAGCAGAAGATACTCCCTAATCCACACATGAGAAGACAGAACAGATGGTCAGTATATATGTTATGCTGCATAACATGATTATACCCAAACATGGTGGCTTCACAGTCTGAGGCGTAGGAGTCCTACCACTACAACCCCAAATGCCTAGACAAGAATATCAATAGGTCAAAGAAGATGGCACTGATGAAGATACCGGAGAGGAACAATATCAGTGCTCAGAAGACTACCATACCCAGTTTTCTCATGCGCAAGTATAAACATAGTATCTAATATGAAACTGTGTACCATTAACTGTCAGTCAATCACATAGCACAAAGAGTAAAACGCTGCTTGCATATGAGGTAAGACACTTACATCGTGCATGCAGGGTACCATGATTAGTGCATATCATATCTACTGGTGGCAACAAACATCATCTTCATTTAAAACATTGCAGATAGATTTCATCAAGCACAGTTATCATCGTCATCTGTACAAGTAACTGGGCACATACAGGACAAGGTGCTTTGCATACCCCAGGTTGGTACATAGGACATGCATCACTGTCCACATTAACAAAACTCACATCCTGCAACATGGTCTCCATCCATGTGAGCAGAGTTCCTCCAGAACTGGCTTAGATGTGTTTCCAGCAAAGGCAGTACATCTCAAAGAAGTGGCAAGGATTAGGGTCACAGATTGGTGCTGATATATGTAATCAGGGCAAGATCGCCAAGTGTGGCCACAATTTTGGCATACGTGAGAGTAACAAGAGATCAAGAGACCCAGACATGACAGTTTTTGCTACTGTGCCTGAGACTATGGCTGTGAGCTGCTACAGTGATGATCATGCACCCAAAGTCATATCTGCAATAGCCATTATGTGAATGAAACAGGTCACAAACTGCATATGTCAAGGTTGATTACTGGCATTTTTAAGTTGCAATGTGAACCGGAAAGTCCTGCAAATTGTGGTCAACATTTTGCTTTGTCCTACATGGACTGGACCATGTCTACATGGTATTTTTCAGCACCATCAAGCATTTCTGGAAAGCAAGCAAAGCAAAACAAGTAAAGCCCCAGGGTTGTCTGAATGACAACCCTTGATCTTCTGGAACAGCCACTCATCTGAGTGCCCTAATAAGTAGTTACTAGGCTTGCAGTCCAGGGGACCATTGAGGTGCCTAACCCAAATTCTCAGTTACCCTCAAACACAGTTGGGTTAAGTGACTTGATCAAGGTCACACAGTAGACAAATGTGGGGTGGGGGTGGGGGGGCTGTACCACAGGAATTGCAGCTCACACCCTTAACTTTCTCTGTCAGCTATGAGACAAAAGTAAACACTAAAAAATAAGTGAAAACAGGCATATGTCTAAATGTCATAATAGGTTCATAAGTATTTAAAAGGGCTTGCAGTCCAGGAGACCATTAATTAACATAGCCCAAATAACCAATTGTCTCAAAGCACTGTCTGGTTAAGTGACTTGGTCATAGTCACATAATAAGCAAACGAAAGTCGAGTGAATCAAAGCCTGTACCACAGAAAGTATCTCATTAAGAGTTCATAGCCTTAATCCTCTGCACCAGCTGGCAGACTTAAATGCATACATACATATAATGAATGATGTTCAAGGAAAAATTCTGAACCCCAAGTACATTATTGTCCACAGGATGACCAGTCTTAGCAGACCTAGGTTACTTAACCATGCCATGGAGAGTGAAGTCATCACTAGAGGCCACATCCTGATGTCGCTTCTAAATGAGTGTACTGAGCCATGTTTCACCTCTGCATAAGCTTCCTTCACTGTGCCTAACCTGAAGATGCCATAGCTCCCACAGAGTAACCATCTAATGTGTGGCTAACCTATATATCCTGTGGGTATTCTGTTAAGACAGGGCTAATAAACAAAACTGTGCCAGTTACAGTGGTCTAAACCGGTGGCGGCTGGTGACTTCAAATTATAGTGGGGCTGCAGGGGGACAACTGAATGGGTGGGGCCAATGGGGAGGGGTGTGGCCAACTAGAAAGGGGTGTGGCTATGCTCAAAACCACAACACCTAGAACTTTAATTAAATATGCTGCCCTGGGTGCCAAACCATCATTACGAAAGTCCAATCAAGACAAAATGAAGTGTGGGAAAAAAAATATTTCAGTGCATTGGCTACATGACAACTTACTTAATATCTAGATGGAAACACAATGGTTGTGATGCATGAAAAAATAAATTACTTTTTAAATGCATTACTGGAATGCCAGTCAAAATCAAGTATAAAAAAAAAACAAGCAGCACTCAACTCAAACCACTTCTCCTTGCACTGCAGTTCTAATTATAATTTATATTCAGCTTTATAAAATTACCAAGTAACATGCTGAAAGTAGCAATCTATGTGTGATACCCCCACTTGTAAAAATGTTTCTTATCAAAAAAGACCTTATGCCTAACAACAACTATCTACTTGTTTCATGGGGAAGACATGATCAATGCAAAAATGAACAGCAAACAAGAAACAAGCTCAAGATAAACTGCTTAAAGGATTACTGCACATGTTATGGACCACACATGATAGATTGTCATTCTGTTTAGTTTACGGGTAAAGCCTGCAAAGATGACTGCCAGTCTCTAACAAATGTAATGAGCTTCTTAAAACACTGTAATTCTGTCCTTTATTACAAATACCGTCGTATGCACTTCAATACCTAAGGCTTATACGTTATCTAGTTATGTAAGTATTCTCTGCATGGCAACAATGAAAAGGCTTTCAATGTTGGTAATTCTTTAACAGTATGCTTATTAAAGCTTACTTGCATCTTACAATCTCCGACAAGCTTACCTGATGGTCATTAAACCATTGCTACTTAAACACAGAGCAACAGGGCAATGAGACAGCATTCATTTTCTGAATAATAAGAAGCATAAATCAACAGTATAAAAATATGACAGAAAACCAGAACATTCTGCAAAATCAAGGACAGATGAAAAGCCACAGTTGTACTTGTGGTCGACCTTGGATGGGGGAATACTCTGCACACTTACACTGCATAACTGCTCCTTGCCTTGCTTGGACACATCCAGAGCCACTACAATGGGGAGTGGGGTGCAACAAGTATGTCACAATTTGAAATGTCTCTGGCTGACAGTGATGGCTCTGACACTCATACCTCACAACCTCAGAGCAAGAAATCTGGACAAAGACATACATAGAAGACACAGGCCCAAAAATAAGGACAATTTTTAAATATTGTTCTTATAAACTTAGAAAGTAGTAGGTCTTGCATTAGTATGAATTTTCTGAATGGTATGAAATCTGAAACTCAAATGTCTGCCGTTAATTTCTAACTTCAATCTTTAATGATTTACCACTAATTTGCCAGAAAATCACAATGTTATGAAAAATAGACCAAAAATGTGATGCAAAAATATAAAATTGCCACACAGTACAGCTGGGAACCTGTCAAAGAAGGGACACCTTTTTAATATTAATACAGTTAACTTGAGCAGCTGACAAAATAAGAGCATTTGCATGCATTTCTGAAATAAAAGTAATCTATAACTCTGATCATTACAGCTATTTATAATTGTAAACCCTCCACGTTTTCTTCCAAAATTGCCATTTTGCAGAGGGATTATTACGGAGAGAGCAACATTTTGAGCCAAAATTGGGGACAGTTGAGAGGTTTGGATATTCCTAATTCTATAAAGTGATTTATTTGCACGTACCTCTCAACCTCTTAATGCAGGAAATCTGGACAAGGCCAAATATATTGGGGGAACATACAAACAGTACTAAAAATTGCTTTTGTATAAACTTAAGACAGTCAATAAAATAACAGGTCTTGCTTTAGCATGCATTTTTCTGAAGGTTATGACGTTTGAAACTCAATGTCTGTCATTATTTAGTGACTTCATTCCTAAATGATTTGCCAGAAAACCACAAATTTTATGAGGAACAAACCAAAAATAAGAAACAAAAATCTATTCATTCTGCAAAAATCTGGACAGAGGAGAGGTATAGTTCAACTGGGGCCGTCTTTGAGTTTGCTGCCCCTCCCCTCACAAAATCATGGTCGAATGGAGACTCTCCCCTGCAGCTATTTCAATGTCCCATTCCTTGGTTATTTCACCCCATTTACCATAAACACTGTAATGTGCATACTGCTTTACTTCTGCGATGATTTGGATTTCATTTGAACATTTTATTTTGCATTTTACAGCACAAACTAATAGATATCTGCTAAACAAAGCAATGCAGTCTCACAATGAAAAAAGACTTAGCATTAAAACGTCTCTGCCCTTGAAACTCACATTCATTGAAACAGCATTGAAACCCACATTCAAAGAAAATACATTTTGCCAGTGGCAGATAAAGATTAACTTTGGGCTGTTTTCAAATCATAGGCCCCTTGAACATGAAACATGCACATGCTCTTTGATACACCCTCCTGATTGTATTAAATTATATTCCTTGTACAATACAGTACAGTTGTTAGAGGGCATTTTAAATTTATAGTTTTGAAAATTTTTTCAGTAAACAATGAAACAAAATGCATGCACCAATGACAAAACTGCCCAGTTCAGAACATTTCCATCATAAAAAGGTCTACTCATGCTTCTACAGTCCACCAGTATCAGCAGATATGCACAATCTCTGAAGAAGTAAAGGTCATCTAAATAATTCTACATTAAAGAAATCTGTAACAAATGAAGAGGTTGCTGCTAGCAAACAACTTTATATGTCATTGTTTCGTCTACAAATAAAGTGCCTGTTGCCCTTGAAGAATATTCCCACTCCTCTTTTCTTGATACACTGGAAAATATTAAGGTACAACCCAAAACCCTAATAATGGGTGATTTCAACTACCCCACCATTAACTGGGAAAACTACTCGTGTACCAACTCTTTTGCTCAACGTTTTCTGGAATTCATAAATTCCAATGCCTTGGATCAAATTATCCACACCCCCACCAGGGACAGCAATATCCTAGACCTGGTCATCACCAACATGGGTGACCGGTGTTCCACGCCAGAGGTCAGCTCCTCGTTGGTCACATCCAACCACAAGCTAATCACCCTAGACATCCACGTCCTGCTCCCACCCCCCATTAGGAAAACAACCGTAAAAAAATTCTCCAAAGCCAACTTCACGCTTCTTAAGACAGAAGTGGCAAACTTCATGACACCCATGCAGATGGACAATAGAGGTACAACTGCTGAATCCTACACAAATGCGCTTTATAAGCACTTACATGAGTGCATGGATCGTGCTATCCCTAACAGAACCAAGATGCTATCCTCCAAAAAAAAGAAAGCCAGTCTGGTGGTCTTCTGCCATAAACAAACTCTACAACAGAAGAAAGAAACTGTTGCAAAAAAGAGCAAAATCCCATGATTGGAGGAACTCCCTGGTCAGCCTCAGTAAGAAGCTGAGATCCCTCATAAAATCCTCCAAAGCTAGTTATGAAAACAAAATCACCACTGATTCTAAAGACAACCACAAAGCATTCTATAGCTATGTCAAGGTTCTCAATGGCAACACTCAGATCTGCTCTGAGTTACAGCACAATGACACTAAATATACAGAACCAACTGATATTGCCAACATTCTGGCTGATAGGTTCATTGCTAACTTTACCCCCCTCTCACCCCCTAAAGGGCCCATCTTTATACTGGAAGAATGCAAAGTTCCTGTAATCAGGGCTGCACAGGTAAAAACCTCACTCTCCAAAGCCAAGAACACAGCATCCACTGGACCGGACAACATCCCAGGCTGCTTTCTACACGAACTACAGAATGAACTGGCACCCCACCTAAGTACCATGTTCAATCATAGCCTCACCTCAGGCTTTGTGCCCATTGAATGGTGCACCGCGACGGTTATCCCACTCCACAAAGAGGGGGCACAAGAGACCCCGGGAACTATCACCCCATTAGCCTGACGAGCCTCGTCTGCAAGGCCATGGAACGTATCATCATGGAACTCATAAACAAAGACATTGGAGATCTCCAAACTCTAGACCCCACACAGTTAGGGTTTGTAAAAGGCAGATCATGTCTCCTAAACCTGATAGACTTCTTTGAAGCAGTCAACAAAGCCATACATGAGGGTAAGGTGATTCACACAGCCTATCTAGATCTCATCAAGGCGTTCAACACCATCCCCCACTCTGGAATTATAGATAAACCCACTAAACTAGGTATAAATCCCTATGTCACATGATGGGTTGCCAAGTGGCTTGCTGACAGAACCCACACTGTGAAAGTAGCAAACTCCAAATCAGACTTCAGACCAGTGACAAGTGGAGTACCACAGGGTTCAGTCCTGGGTCCTCTCCTGTTTGGTATCTACTTCTCTGAAGTACAGGCTAAAACAGAAGGTCTTTGGCTAACTAAATTCTCAGATGACTGCAAACTAGGAGCCATAATCGAAACTCCTAACAATGTGGACATCCTAAAAAAGGGCCCCACTGAGACAGATGCCTGGTGTCAAAGCCATGGTCTCAAGCTCAATGCCAAAAAGTGCATTGCCATCCCCTTTGGTAAAAACTTTGTACCCATGAACTACCACATAGGCTGTAGTCTACTTAACACTGAAAGTGTGATAAGAGACCTTGGGACACATGTGGACAGTAGTCTCTCCTTTGATAATCATATCGCCATAGTGGTCAGGAAATCCTTCTACATGGCACACCTCATCACAAAAGGTTTCTCATCCAGAAAAAAAGAGGTCATTGTTCCCCTCTACTTGTCACGCATTATACCCATTATAGAGTACAATACTCCTTTTGGTATGTACCTCACAAGACATCTACAACAACTGGAAAGGCCACAGAAATACATCAAAAAGAGGATTACCGGCCTCAAACAGATGCCCTACACAGACCGTCTCAAAAAACGCCAGCATTACTCTGTCGCATATCTCCTACTCAGAGGCGATCTCTGCCTAATATAAAAAGCTATGTCAAACCCAGAGCTGTTGGACATGCTCCACTTAAAGAAATCCCAATCCATCCGAGCTACATGCTCTAGGGACCTAAACCTTGTCACCACAATAAACAGAACATGCTGGAGGGATAGATTCCTATCCCAGAGACTTCCCATACTCTGGAACATACTACCTATCTATGTCAAACAGAGCTCCTCATTAGCACTCTTCAAGAAAAATCTTGATGATTGGATGGGTAATAGGAAATTCACCCCTGGGATCACTTCTGTGGTTCTACTTGACAGGGGCACAGGAAAATAATTTTCTTGGGTGGCGAAAGCCAGGGTACCTTTTTGGCTAGGCTTGTATAGGCCCCAGGGCCAATAGCCTAGTACCTACCTATGAACCTATGAACCTATGAATAAATTACCTATGTTGCATTAAAAAAATGATAAGCTAGTAATATCGCAATAGGGAATGGATGGCAAACTGATAACAGGTTCATAGTTACTAGGTATCTTCGCCAAAAAGGACTGCAGCATCCACCCCCTTTACAACACAGTACAGTATCAGCAATGCATTTACCTACTGTGAGAGTAGAACCCACAGCCTTCTGCATCAAAAGCAAGTACACTACCTGTTGTGCTATTAACAATGCAAGCAGACTCAGTATAAGCAGCACTAAACTTTTTTTCCCCTGCAGCTCTCAGCTCCTTGTATAATCTACTCGACACTCAGCTGTATCTCTGAACTTTGCAGCACAAGAAATCTGGAAAAAGCCAACATTTATGGGGGGGGGGGCAAAAGCCCCAAAAAAACAGGGACACATTTTAAACATTGCTTGTATAATGTTGGAAAGTTGCTAGAATAAAATGCTGTGTTACCACCATACATTTCACTGCCAAGTCGTGAACCCAGGGGACCCTGTGCAAAATAGTCAGAGTAACATACCACTATGCCAACTCATCTGTTTTGTGAAAGAGAGGAAGACTGAAACTTAAATGGCTACCATTTAGTGAATTCATTTCTCATCATAGCTGTCAACCTCTTAGCACAAAACACCTGAACAAAGCTAATAATGGGGGAATACAGTCCCAAAAATAGGGACAAATTTCAAATATCCATGTTATAAACTTAGAAAATTGCTAAAATAAAAGGTTTTGTGTTACCATGTACTTTCTGAAGAATATGAAGTATGAAATTCAAATGCCTGTTATTTTTATTTAACATTTGTTAACCAGGAAAGTCTGACTTGGAACAAAAGCCAATATTCAGCAGAGCAGGGAGAAACACTTCACACACATGTTCTTTGTAAGATGGGAGGACCTGCAGACTCCACACCAAAGGCACCCCAGCCAAGAATCAAACCAGAGAACCTGTAGCTGTCAGGCAACAATGCTACCAGTGCACCACAGCACTACTGACTTTGCAAGGAAAAACAAACACACAGAATTTATGAGGAACAGAACAAATATGAGGCAAACATCTGCAAATTTCTTTTTACAAATGGTGGTAGGTAGGGAATTCAGGCTCTTGCCACCTGCACCCAAGGTACAGGGTTCAAGCCTCAAGTCTGAGTATTCTCTACCCACCACCATGTGTTCTCTCTAGCCACAGTATATAGCAACTGGGGCATTACAAACACCACTACCTAATCCAGTCTTCCATTCCACACTAATAATCCAGTCGTTCCCCCTGAAAGGTGAAAGCAAGCTCCTCTGTAGTCTCAGCCTGCCCATGCAAGCTCATGTCTGGTTTCCAGTTTAGCTGGCTCTGCAAGAATAGGCTGGAGGCTCCAGCCTGTGAATGATGCAGTCCGGTTTCCTTCTCTTCTGTACAGTCATCACTGCACAGACTTCTGGGACTGCAGGACAGAGATGCCTTTCTCCTGTATTCGGACTGCTTAACACAGCACTCTGGAGTTCTGTGAGTACCAGGAACTCCAAAGCACGCATGTGTGGAGTTCCGGGACTTTAAATTTCTTCTTTCTTTTCTACAGGTGGGGGGATTTTCTTCTTTCTTTTCTACAGGTGGGGGGGGGCTGCAGTCTTGATGTCCTATAGCACGAGCCGCCGCTGGTCTAAACATTAATTGATGTAGTAGCCATAGTGTTAGTAGTACTGAGTGTGCCCAACTCCTGTAAGCATCTACATGAACAGTAGCAGCTGTAATGCAAATATCAGTGTAAAGTATTAACCAATAAAGACTCACTTTATATAGATGCATGTGTAATAAATCTGCCTAAAGGTCGATAGATTCACAGGTTAGTACTAAGCTGCCTGCCCTAATTTCTGTTTGGTGATTGGATGCACCTATTCTATTTAGATTATCCTTACCCATTCATGTACTATATTTATATTACTTAAAGAAAAGAGTTAATCGACCACCACAGCTGTATATTGTTTAATAAAATAAAGGTCTGATGAAGCAATTTATCGTCCTGAAAGTATTAACCTTCTTGTTATTGCTTTATTAAAAAATATTATACAGATGTGGTGGTCGATTAACTCTTTTCTTTTAGCACATTTTATTTTGAGCATATATCGACCTTCACTCACTGGGATGTCTTTTTATCATTATATTTATATTACCTCTATTGGTAATAACCGATCATACCATATATATTTATTAAGACCTCAGTCATGGGTTAAAAAAATTTAGGAAGTGCCTCTCTCCATTAGTAGTATAAGGGGCATGGGGTAAATTTCCTATTAGCCATCCATAGAGCCAAGTAGAGCTTGAACTTGGACAAAGATAAGCTTTGTTTTACATGGCTGTGGGGTCCAATGGTATCATCTGTGAAGATATCCTCTGAATCTGAAAAAAAAAAAGAAAAATCAAGTTTTGGCATCTGCTGGGACATCAGTAATAATTGTGACTCCTTTTAACACTGCTTAATTTGCATGCAGTGTTAAAATGAGTCACAGTTACTATTAACACTGCTTGTTTTGCATGTTTTGGCATTTTATTTTAGTCTATGATTCCAGTACCAGCTGTTTGATTGGGAAAAGCCTTCCTGCAGGTTGGCTAAGTCATCTGGGGATTCAATAACTACAACCAATTACAGACATCCACAAGCTAAGTGAGCCTTTTTGTACTGGCTTTAACTTCATGAGAAATAGATGCCAGATGGGAAATGTCTGAGCACCAAGCCCTGGGAGACTCCAGTGGTGACTGTTCTTTTAGTGGAGGTAGCTTCCTCTATTTTGATCTCCTGCATTCTCTCTGTGAAGCAGTTCGTAACCCAGCAAGTGATGAAGGGCTGTATTCCGAGTTTGTTAATTTTTTCTACTATACCAGAGTGGGGAATTGTGACAAAAATCCTTAGCCAGGTCTAAGTAGGCAGTCTGTATCATTTAATCTTCATCCATTGTTTTGGTGACCATTTCAAAAAAGTCCACCAAACTGAGTAGGCATGACCTGCCTAGAATTAATCCAAACTGTGAATGATTCCAGTGTTTGGAGGTTCTCTGTGTCCTTACTGATTAATTCCATGATATATGCTTTGCATATGAGGCTGGTCAGACTTATGGGTCTATAATTTCATGGGCCCATGGAGGATCCTGCATTATGCAGAAGAATAACTGTTGTTATTCTCCATTTATTTGGTACAAAACTCATATGAAGGCTAAGGTTGAACAGTGTTGTTAGGGGTGTGGCTAAATTGAGCTTCATGGTATTCGTTATGCATTCATACATACTGTCAGGAGCTACTGATTAGCTTTTGAAAATGCTTTCAGGACTTGGTCTTGTAAGCTACCTGGAGTAGTTCAGTTCTGAGTATTTCACATGGGATAGACAGGGGAGAGAAAGATGTAAAGTAAGAGCTGAATTTATCAGCCAGTACGTTTTCTATATGTTGAGCTTCTGTAAATGTAACATTGTTTACAATCAGCTTAGTGCATAGCTGCACTGTGCTCCCAAGATTACAAGCAGAACTAAAAAAAGCCTTGTGATTTTTTTTTTTTTTTTTTTTAGCTTGGGTCTATTTTCATCTCAGACTTAGCTCTAGTGGATTTAATTAAACACCTGAGTTTTTTTTTTTTTTTTGCTTAATTTAATGATGACAGCTCTGTCTCTTAAGATATGACTCTTCTTACTTTTGGCCAAAATTCTCTTCCTTTTATTGTATAGCTTGCTGATATTATGGCTTCACTGAGGTGCTTGTTTCTGGAGTTTGTCATGTGCTTGTTTCGGCAGGGATCAGTCACATCTATGAAGCTGTTTACATGTTGATATAGTTTGGTGGTGTATGATTCTATATATTCAGTAGAGTTTTCTGGGTTTGATGGGGATTTGAAGCTTACCAATGAATTACTTATTACTAGATAGTTTGCCTTTAAAAAGTTTCTAAAGCAACCAAGAGCAGAGAGGGTCTCTGGTTCAATTTTATTTTGAAGGAGATGGCTTTATGGTAGACCTAACAAGGGATAATGATATGCACTGGATGGTTCAAGATGCCACCATATTATTAAGGACAAGGTCTAATATGTTGCTCCCTAGTGAGTACTCTGACTAATCTTTCCATAATATTTGTATTAACAAATTCCAGGAACCTCTGTGCTTGTGCAGTTGTGCTGGTGAAAGTTTCCCAGTCTACAGTCAGATAGATAAAATCACATAAAAAAATGATATTGTGTTTAATATTGAGAGACTCCATTTCTTGTAGCTAGACATTATGGCCTTTTTGTGTCATAGAGGGTGTTCTATAGCTAGCAAGAACATGGCACTTCAGATAGTAAGCATCAAGCTTTGTGCCTACACACAGTATGTTGTATACATGGGGGACCTTTAACCTATAAATAGTTGTTCAGAATGTGCATGCATAGGACATACTCTGTGTTGACATTGCTTAGCATGGTACTGACTCTTTGATGTGCCTGGATCTGAACAAATTTATGTTTCCAACTTTCAGCAAAATTAATTGTGATCCCTGGAGATAGCTAAACATTTAAAAAATATGTACAAATTAACTGTATACCTTTGTGTGCAAGGAGAACAACAACCTCAGTGCCACCACCGGGTATAGTTCACGACATACCTAGCAATATACAATAAGCTTCAGCAGCGATAACTCTTCAAAATGCAGATCAGCTGAGTTCATAGCAGTTCAATATGTATTAGCTTAAGCTAATAAATAATTCACCAGCCACAAGAATTTATAACTGAATAATAAACTTCTTTACTTGAAATGAATGAAATTAAACAATGTATTTGTTAAATTAAATATTCAAACAGCTTTAGATTAGCAAAAAAATATACTGTATAATTAGGCGTAAATGAAACCGAAGGCATAAAGTAGAATCTAGTAGCTTATCTGGTCCTGTCACTGCCAGTAGCTAAAAGATTTACAGATTCTAACTATTTCTAACTTCGAAGTCCAAATAAAAGCTGCACAGTTTTACAGGCAAGTAGATTTCAGCTTAAACTCTGTTTCAAGTTTATTTATATACATTGCAGAAACAAAGAAGTACCTGACTAAAGTTGCTTTATCAGTTTAAGAGTACCAGGTAGTATTTCATGTGTTTTAGAATATATAAATTCCTGTCTGAACAGCTGCATACCTATTGGAGAAAAGTGCAAAGAAGAATAACACTTCCAGGACCATTAAGCTTTAAGAAATGCAAATGCATTGCACATTTGACAAGATTGTTTCTTTCTTTCTTTAAGGGAGAACTGCACCCACAGTCTCAAAAAACATGTTTATTTCATCATGGTTTGCTGTTTCCTACATTTTAACACCACTCTGGGACTATTTACAGGTTTTTATAAATATTTTTTTATGTAAGTTCTGAGTCTGACCACATGGGGTCCAGTATCTTGAAGTGATTCTGATTGTTTAGTCTGCCTCTAGATACCCAACAATGCAGTGCTTGTCTGTAAAAAATGACATCACACAGGCCTCTCTCTTCCTAAAGCTCCTGTCACTGCTTTGATTTTACATGCATACATTGCTATCTTTCAGTTACCCGCGGTGGTGGTGCTGCGGTAGCATTGCCGCCTCACAGTAAGACGCTGTCCTGTTCGATTCTCAACTAAAGCGTCTTCTGTGTGGAGACATGCGTGAATGGGCGTACCTTCGTTGAAGGTTGTATGTCAGGGCTCGCAACTTGGTACGTAAAAATCTACTGCCAATCATTAGCGGACCGGAGTTCCGCTGTGGCGAACCCTAACCGGGAAAAGCCGAAAGATGCAACAACATTGCTATCTTTAAGGTAGTTTTAAGTAACATTTCATGCCATCAATGACTACTTAAGACACAAACAGTGCAAATGCCACAGAACAGATTTTCAAAGTGCTTTTTACTGTTGCTTCTTTTTAGAATGGCTAAATTGCAGTCTTTTGTGAAGCCTGATTTGCACTACTTTGACTCATCTCCCATCCCCCTTCACACCTAACTTCCCTAGCTGTCAAAGTGCTAAGGGTAATTTGCGCTGTTACTTGTGATTGACAGCTCACAGCAAGAGACTTGACTCATGTGCAGTTTCCTTGTACTAGCCTCTACGTTCTGTATGGGTAGGGGAAGGACCAGGGAGCTGTAACATCACAGCATGGGTGGGTTTTTAGGACGGCCATGGTGATGTCAGTTTGGGGAAGGGAATGGCCAGAAAACTGCCTGTATTCATTGGCCCTGATGACATCAATGAATTGGGGGACTGCAGCAAGCTTTTCCAGGGTGGTATAAAAGTTTTTGAAAGTGAAACTACCACAGTACAGTAAGGTACTGTTCTAGTGGACAGAAACAGTTGATTTAAAATATTTTAAATGCTGCCCTGTTGTTTATTCATAACAGAGACAAGAAATAGGGAGAAACAGGACAGAGAAGTTGAGCATTTAATAACAGAACCCCATTGCTGTCCTTTAAAAGCTCTGCTGTAGTTTCACTGTGACATGTGTTTGTAAGTGAGGCATAGATCTGAGGTCTTTATTGGAGAAGAACGATTTTCTTGTACAAGAAGTCACACAGAAACTGTGAGGAGCATTCCAGCATAGATTTTGCAAACAATGCCATTGGATTAATAATGACCTGTACATGTCTTTTAATCATTCAAATGAAATGTTTGGTATACAAGTGCATTATGACTGTAACATAGGCAAATCATTAATAATCAAAGAGGAATTGAAAATATCTATATGTCATTAAATATACATTCTTATATAGGCATTCCTTACAGTATACTAATTTCAAGAATTTTAAGTTTTTTGTTCTAGCGGGAATTTTTAATGATGTAAGAGAAAAGGGTTGTAACAGTGTACTGGAGAGAAAGGGGCTGGCATAGCAATTATACATTAAGGCTACTTCCACATAAATGATTTAGTTATTTTTAAAAGTGTTATGAAATTAAGGCATATTTTGAAGTGCTACTCATTTAGTATTCCAATTGTTCCATATTGTTTAAACATCATTGGTTAACCTGAATCACATATTTTTGATGGACTCCTTATTTAGGGTTCATTTTCAAAGATTATTCTAACAAAAGTCTTCATATAGTACAAGAGGTGAAAGTGCTTAATAAAATGTTTTACCATATTGGTGATTGCTTCCTAGGTCTTTTGTTTTATGAGTGGTATTTTTGAATTAAAAAAGTAAAAAAATAAAATCTACTCAGTGGTTTTGTGGTGTTTTGCAGTGCTTATTGCAATTGCTAAATGGTGCTCACTGAAATTTAATTGACACTGCAGGAAAAACAAATAACTTGCAGTTGTAGTCATGGTTTCAAAACAAAAAAATGGTATTTGATTTACAACTGCCTTTTAAAGAGATATATGACATAATTCCTAATATTATTGTTAACCATATTGAAGCTTATGTCACACATGTACACACATACACACAGACACACACAGAAACAAAAATGCTTTGTACAGAGCTGAAACAATATATACTGCATTCTGCATGACTGTGGTCCAATCATCACTGTATGTAATTGATATTACTAAAACCTATATGTAAAGTTAATTTTATTAATATTGTGAATGACATAAAATCCAGAAAGCACATACATTATTTGATTGCATGCAGTTTTCATATTGATGTAATATGTGCAATGCTACTACTGAAACATTTTTTACTAATATGTTTTCTGAAGTTGCATATATGAAAAGCATATGGAATGTTGAAATACCAAAGATATATTTGCAACAGCCGGCATTATAGTGGTGAAGTGGTTAACATCGTTGCCTCACAGAGATAAGTTTATTTTAGTATTCCTAAAACAACCTGTTGTACTGTTATTTACCTATGTATTATACTGTATATCGACTTGTCTTATACTGTCTGACACTGTTTAGTGTAATACTTCTCTTTATTATTATGTTCATATCTTTTATCTTTTTTACACTGTGTATATATTGTTTGTATATTCTGTGTGCTAATATCGGAGCCTTTTTCCCCGGGCCTCTACTGAAAATAGAAATACATCCAGCTAGACTAGCCTGGTTAACAAATGTAAAATAAAATAAATAAATATTATTATTATTATTTTTTTTTTGTTTGTTTTTCCTATCTGGTTTGCCTTCTGTGCAAAATCTGTATGTCAGCCAGTATCCTTGTGGAGACATTGACAGAGTGTCTGGTTTCTTCTGACAACCAAAAGACACTGGAACCCTGGCTCCTCATACCTTATATTTGCTGCCTTTCTTATAATTACTGCTATTGTGTTACCCCATGTTTGCTTGAAGATGCCCCTTATAACTATCATATTACCTCATATTATCTGTAGTCTTTGTGTTGTGCATTGTGAAACCCCACAAACACACGCAGCTCCACACATACTTATAAGGACTGTGGTTTATTATGTGATTGTGGTTGTGACCTTACTGATAGAGGCTGAATATGACTGTCTAGACCAGTCTGGGATGTTGTGCATAATGGTGTAATGTTTGTTGACTGACTGAAATGTAGTGCGATGGTCATAGTACTCATTTAAGTATACAAATATTTCAAGCACTGCATTAATGCCCTTCTAGCCTGCCAGTATACCAAAACACTTGTTCCCATAAAAAGTCTCCAGTCTGTTCTTAATATCTGAACTAGTACCTGCTTTAATGTAATTTGGTAACCTGTTCCATACATCAGCTGATTTCTCAGAGACCCAATTAGTACACTTGTCATTCCTATAGAATCTTCTACGCAGGTTATCTGATGATTTTCTACTACTTTTTGATAACCTCAAACATTCCGAGAGGTAGTTGCTTCAAAATGCCCTGTATACCTGAATTAGATCTCCTCTTATATATCTATGAGACACTGTACAAGTTCAGATATTTTAGTCTTTCATAATACTAGCTTAAATGTTCCCATCTATGGATGCCCTTGGTATATTTCTGCTGTAATTTTTCTAG
Organism: Protopterus annectens; assembly: GCF_019279795.1. Lineage (NCBI taxonomy): Eukaryota > Metazoa > Chordata > Ceratodontiformes > Protopteridae > Protopterus > Protopterus annectens. The sequence goes on from NC_056737.1 coordinate 671,503,574, forward strand.
TTTAGTGATGCTTGTTTTCTTATACGTTTTCCAAATTGTTATTCCATAGTTCATTTTGGGTCTAATGTAACTAACAAACAACGACTTCACCATTTCTAATTTCCTAGACTTTATAAATCTTAAAATAAATAAAAGGTACCAATAGACCTGAAGCCAGCCGGAAGCCTTTTAAAATCAATTTAATATGAGCACAAAACATAAAGTGAACACATAAACGCAGACACTTAAAATACAGTGTTTTTGTTTCAAACACTTCATATTAAATTGGTTTTAAAAGGCTTTCGGATGGCTTCTGGTCTATTGGTACCTTGGATTTGGTTAATTGTCTCATTTTGGTACCTTGTGGCTGTTTTTTCTTTTTCATACAACCTATAGTTCTATAACTAGCATTAATCAATTAGTTGATATGATTAGAAAAACTCAAAGCTGGATCTACCCATATACCCACGTCCTAAAACGAATCTACAGTTTCAATCACTGAGTGCTGTATTAAATATTCATCTTTTAGTTTATGTCTCCCAAATCTCATATGCTTAGTTTTTGATATATTTATCAGCATATTATTCTCCTGTGCCCAAATGATCAATTTAGTCAAGTTCTTTTGCAGACACACCTTATCTATAACATATGTAATCAGTTTATCCAAGTTCAGGTCATCTGCATATGGAATGTAGAACACCTCAGATGTATGTCAGTTTCAATAATAGCATTCGCTGAGATCATGATAAAGGTGCACTTAGAGGCAATAGCCTTTAGGTTCAGGTAATTATATGTACCTGCATTATATTACAGTTAAGTTCTAATATGGACTGTATGACACAGGTTTTTCAATCAGTCTTATGTGTGTGTGTGTGTGTGTGTGTGTGTGTGTGTGTGTGTGTGTGTGTGTGTGTGTGTGTGTGTGTGTGTGTGTGTAAGTGCATATATGTATGTATGTGTGTGTGTGTGTATATATATATATATATATATATATATATATATATATATGTATATATATATATTTACTTTTAACACCCCCATTATGCTTTTGATATCTTTTCCACAATATTTTGAATGGCTCTACAGATCTCCCTCCAAAAAAACTTCCAAATAGTCCACTCCTTGCATCCTCAATCATCTTTTTGAAAAATATCTTGTCATGTTTCAGGCAGACTAATGAATGTACCCCCTACACACAAATCCTCCTGTTAACTTCATGTATGTTCTACCTCTTGGTATAATGACTAGCCACACATTCCTGTGTAGCAAGACTGGCATTCTGCTCTACTTTCTTTTTTCTTTCTTTAAACAGTTGCCTTTAGGCCTAATTACATTATGTCTGACCTATTGCTAAAAACCTAAAGACAACATTTTGGATGGTAGCTTAGTATGAGCTGTACACATTTCTCTTTCCACACTTGCATTTTCAAGTCTCTTTTTCTAGCCAGTAAGAAAGAAAGAAAGAATGTACTTCCCTTTCTAAGCACAAATGGATATTTAAGCATTGTATCTAATGCCAGTAACTTAATAACTCCATACCAAGGGCTTCTGTTAGCCTGAAAGCTTCAGTAATTGCAAAACCTTTGTTGGTCCAATAAATGGCATTATATCATCTCTGTGTTCAAGTATATTTCTATTTTCTGTTAATGAACAAGCAAGGTATTTTTTAATTTTCTCTAACCTATTGCTATTGATTTATGCCTGCATGATGTCCCCAGACTGACAAATCATCTTTAGACCTACCTGCAGTTCAGACTATCCCATTTCATTAAAACACAACATCATGGTCTCTCTCTTTTTACACATCTGCTTTTAATGCAGTGACTGACACATACACCAACACATACATTAATATCTGTTGGCAGCATCAGCTAGACTTCTATGGCTCCCTTGTGCTTCTCTGTAGGTAAAATCGAGGCATATATATTTTCAAATACAGAGAATGGACACTGATGAAGGAATACTAGCACTCGACTACTGTAAGGAATAAATGTATTGTTCCAAATCCACATGATTACCAGGCAAGACACTAAGATACAAAGCACATTAATGCTCGACAAAATGCAACATTTTTGTCTCAAACAAACTTCATCAGATAAAACAATATATATATATACATATATATATATATATATATATATATATATATATATATATATATATATATATATATATATATATATTCCCACCCCCTCAATAGTCCTGTACATATTTTCTAAACTACCCATGGTCCAAGAACTTAGCCAGTGCCCTCTTCTGGGATGGCACTCTCAATCTCACTGTCTTGCCAAAATCAAATAACCCATGAATATACCTCACTACCTAACCCCCATTATTTTACGTTGTCCTCTAGCCTTCTCATCATCCTGTGTTCATGTGCCACGGGTTGACACTTGATATGCTGTACAGATCCACTAACACTCCACACCTTCCTCTACATAAACAGCAATAGTATTCACCCTAGCTTCTTACATTAAGTACTCCCCTTTTCATGTTATGCTGATCCTCTTCTGCTCTGACCTCACAGTTGATGCCAAAATATCTGTACATTTTAACTCTACTGCACCCCACCCTTCCTATTTATACCAAGCACTAGCTCTGTAGTTTTCTTTAGTTTTCATTCAATAACTCCTTATATATTAAAAAGCTGGAAAGTGTCTCAGTATGCTGCTATACACCTGTGTGTGTGGGATTCATGTACCTTTATGTCACAATATCTTCTGCTACTGTTCCATGTTTCTGTGGTAACAGCAATGTTCATCTGCCAATCAGGCATCATGTCTTGTTGCATCACTATTATACCACTTATGCTCCCTTCACTGTATGGGAATAATGCAAAGCCATGCTCCCACTCACTATTTGTTATTCATTTACCAGGCTGCATCCTGCAATAAATTACATCTGCTGGCAGAGTAATGTCCTCCTTCTTTTGTTGCACTGAAATCTCTTCTATCATCTAGTTAATTTGTGTTATGCCTTTCAGATCCAGTTCGACCAAGTTCTGTCTATCCCTAAGCAAGCTGGAGTCTATTTCTGGCACAGAGCTGATGTGCGCAGTATGTTTCCTAAGCCTTCTACACGTCTCATTTCCATTTCTGTTTTCACTGCATTCCAACATACTGTTAATGTACACAGTATTGTTAGCAGTGATGACTGCAATACTGTGGATAGACAATTTATTGTTATACACTTTATGTAATTATGTATGTCTAATACACTTTTCTGACTTGAAGATAGTCTTAATATAGTTGTTGATTGCCATGAAAGATATTTTTGTTAAATAAATTTAACAGTTTACACATTCACTAGTTTTACACACCTGTAAATATGGCATT